>NC_050457.1:9821144-10106051 GCF_903995425.1 Onychomys torridus | reverse complement strand
GATCGTTTTTCTTCAGTCAATAATATATATAGGTAAAATTAGTCATGAATAGGCTATTATTTCCCTAAAGCTATCCTCCCTGATGTCTACATTCATAACTGAGGTTGCCATTTCATATTTTACACTTTGCTTGCTCTGCTTGGTGCTCTCTCTAGGAGAGTTACCCATCTCTTCCCTTCTCTCCAGAGAGCTAGATTCCATTCTTTGAATCTAGAAATGGTGATACTTTCTACTCCTTTCAGAGTGATTTGTGATGGAACCTTTTCCACTGGTAGACAGACATTGAATTTGACCTTCTGATATTGACTATGACCTATATTTCACATGACTCATAAATGCCAATTTATTTTTGCAAAGTTTTAAACTACACAGTCTCTGCAATGGCATGCAGTACTGCATCACTGTCTTATAGTAGTGGCCTGGCTAAATCTTTCTTAAGTTATTTATTTTAGTTTTTGAAATTTTAATATAATTATACTTCTTCCTTTTCTTTCTTCACCTCAAGCCCTCTTATCTAGCTTGTCATCTAGTGTAGGACCTATGTTTTACTACACAGCACCAGAAACTAGGAGTTTCTTCAGATGGGAGATAGAAAGTTAAAGCTACTTAGGGACAAAGTGTCACATTACACAAGCAGTTGGACACATACAGAGAGGAGTAATGCTTTGCTCCATCATCTAAAAAATCTGTCCTTTCACAATGATACCAGCAAAGGAATATTTCATTTTGTCCTACATGATATGTTCATAATTATTCTCTAAAGAGAGATAAATCAATAAAGTAAACCGTACAGAAGCCTACTAGTGATTAGAGAACAAGAATCATTCTTTCCTCAATTTTGGATATTTCCAAAAGTGGAAACATCATTCCAAAATGGCTACTTTCAAAGGTAAATATCAATTCTGAACCATGATGAACATCTAAGCAGTTTAAAATACTTATTTACTTTTATTCATGTATGTTCATTGTACATTGTGGTGGTATTGTGTTCCCCTAAATATTGTGCACCCTAATAAACTTGTCTGGGGTCAGAAAACAGAATAGCCACTAGACAGAGAGGCCAGAAAATGGTGGCACACACACCTTTAATCCTAGCATTCCAGAGGCAGAGATCTACCTGGGTCTCTGCGTGTTCAAGGATACAGCCAAGCAAGGTGACTCATGCCTTTAATCCCAGAAATCCAGCCTTTAATCCCAGGGAGTGATGGCAGAAAGCAGACAGGTATATAAGGCGTGAAGACCGGGAACTAGAAGCATTTGGCTGCCCTTTGTGGTCGCCAAGGCGGAAGGAGGGGAAGGACAGCAGAGGCAGGAAGGGAAAGAAGGCGGTTTTAAGTCTCAGCTCTCAGCTACTGCTCTGACCTCTTGGATTTTTAACTCTGCATTTGGCTCTGTGTTTCTTAGAGAATGTCCATCTACAGTACATAATATTGGGTTTAATATAGATATTCTCTTTCCATTGCGTTATATACTTTGACTATACACACTTACTTCTCATTCCTCCATAATTCTCCCCACTTCCCTCCTGTCTCCTCATATCTCCTAGTCTCTCCTCTGATGTACACGTTTTTATTGATGTTGAAATAATATGGAGACGGGAGGCTAAAAATGATTGTCCCTCTAGTCTAAGATTAAGAAAATTCTGAGCTCAGAAATGGACAACAAAAGCCATTGTTACTGTTTAACAACATCTTGGTTATTGTCCAATGGATCCTCCAAGGATAACCCAATTCTCTAGGAGAAATAATTTTAATGTTCTATTAACAAGGCTATTGGTTATTGGTAAATTGGTATTAAATTGTAAAAGCAATGCTGCAAAAGATTCTCTATGTGGCAAAACAAACATCGTTATAAGTGATTATATAAATTCCTCTTGGCTGAAAACATAACACAAATTATCATGTTATATTGCCTAATGGGGTTTTGTCTCTGTTAGCAAATTTGTTTCAACATTCTGGGCATGTGTGTCTCTGTTCTACAAGTCCTTTTGAAGCTTGTTGCTTCTTTTGTTTAGAAATTAATTGAAAAATATAATGCATATTTATTTTATATCTATGCAAATATCCCTATTACCTTTTCAAATTCTTTACTTTTAACTCTTCTGGGACATTGTGTCTGACAAAGATAGCATCCCACAGCCATGATCTTCAGAATTGGTTGACCCCTGGAGTCTCGTTGGAATACAAGTTCATTTCATATTAATTCTTCCTAAAATCCATGTCTTTATAAAAATTTCATCTCTCTCAATATTCCTAACTCTTCAATTTCAGTTTCCCTACCTATTTATATCTTTGTAAACAAAAGTCAGAAGTCCTGTATGTCAGAAGTTATCCTATATGGTGTACCTATTATATTTTTAAAATTGCACATTCTCTGCTACTAGTTGAAAAGAAGACTATTTCTTAAGACCCGATGAATGGAGAAAAAAAAAACAGTTGGAAATTCTACAACCATCACCGAAAACCAAACAGCAATAACGGTGCCCTGTGAGAATTAAATGTCCTGCCAAGTACCTGAACCCTAAAGAGTTTTGTGTTCCTCCTGCCAACATACAAATCTTGGAGTGGTTTACCACAGGTCCTTCTTTCTCCACGCCTGAGTCTCATCTCCTTCGCCCTGCCACACACTGAACGTACAGCCAAAGCTCTCCTCCAACAGAAGAAGAATCAGTTATGTGTGACAGAATCTTAGTTTTCTTTGTTATTATAAGAGAAAATAAAAGCATGAAAATCAGGGGTAAAATTATCCAGGAACATAACAACCCCTTTAAAAGAACTGAACGCAGTAGAAATTTGAAAAAATTCGTTGCCAGTGTCTCCATTATAGTCTCTTATCAGGGTAACCTGACACATAGTTAAGTACTCAGCCAACACTTTATTTGTTTAAATGGTGACAGGAGAGTTCACAAAAAGAAGTGAACTTTTGATATTCTTATTTTCCTTGTTGATGGGATTGGAGATGACTTACGAATACATGCTTTTTCTATGAAATAGAATTCTAAGTGACAAATGAGTCTCTGAACAGGTGTGGTGGGGGGACGATTCTATCATGCTAACTTTGGGATCCTGGTTTTCTTCTTTTTCTTTATTTCCTCTTTCTTCTCCTCAGTCAGAGAAAGTTTCTGGGATTTAATAACTGTGCTTTCTTTTTCCTGAATCACGCTGCTAACTCTATTGTGTCTTCAGCCAACATCCAGCCAGCCTTGCCTGAATTTCTTTTGACACCTTTGTTCTGTCAAAACTCCTTCTGGTACAAAGGGAGCTCAGAGACAGAAATGGGTGGGTGGAAGTGGGAGGAAACACGTACACAAGCACAATTTGAAATGAAAAATAAACGAAGGTGCAGTCTTTGTTGAGTTGTGCTAGGCTTCGCTACAGACAGTACTTGGCACTTTTTCTCTTGTAGGGACTTGTCAGTGATTCACCTTGAGTAGAAGATCATTGTACCCTGCCTGAACAAGGTCTGCAGTTTCCTGCACACCTCTCCTTGCAGCTCCTGTCAAACGTCATCTATTTAAGGTAAAAGTCAAACTTTGTCATTAAGTGAGCCTGGAGATTTAGCTCTGTGCATGAGGCCCGGGTCTGCAAGCAATTCTCAGAGATGTGAATTCCTGGCTTTTAATTTAGGTTCAAGAAACTTGCTTGTGAGGAAATGCACCATTTCTGTAGTTCAAACTCAAACTTGGTTGACAGTTATTCATTTATCTGCAAACTGTTTTAAAGGTGAAAAGGCACATAATTTTTCCTACCATTGCTGGGATCTGACAAATCCTGACCAAGAATGATTACTGACTATAATCATTAATACCCCTTCCCTGGGAATCCTAAAGCAGCCCAGATGAGTTTTTCATGCCCTCAAACCTAATATACAATTCTAGGAGTTTGAAAACCAAACCATTGGATTGGAAAGCAGATCACACAGCTGCCCTCTTGGTTTGTTATAGTATTTTAAGAGGATACATTCCTTAATTTCTTAGGATATACGTTATATTAACAAAACAATAAACATTATAAATATGTCTTTCCAATGTAACATTATTTCAAGCTTTTCAACATGTTTTCCCATTTTTAAACCAGATCATAGTTATCTATTATTGGAAACCACTAAGTGGTTCAATGTAGAGTTCTTATATAATAAAAAGGAAGATTCAGTCATATCTGAAAGTAATTGAAATAGGAAGAATTATGGATAACAACTAGATAATAACAAAAGAACAAGCAAAGGATAGTGATCAACTCTTGGGTTTCTCCCCTATGCCAGGCATTAGTGAGTACAGAACTCTGCTTATTCTGCGACCTCATTTCCCCCCATGGGTGTAATTACCACTAACTGTTAGTACAATGAGTTTCTACAGAGCCAAGGTCTTGATCAGGATCACAGAGAACATTAGGGCCGAGTTTGAAATCAGTTGTCTCCACTCTGTATTCATTCACAAAGTGCAGAACTACAGGAGCAAAGGGCAGGTCTGTAACTCTTGAAATAGCTTATGTCAATGGTCACTCAAAGACAGAAGTGATCTGAAGCATGGCCACTAAATGACTGGACATCAGCAAGCTATGGAAAAATAATGGTGGATGAATTTTGTATTTAGGAGCACAGCTATAGACACAGAAAATTGAGTAACATTACAGATAGCAATGTTCCTGAGTGTTGGATAAATAGCAAATGAAATACCTCTGGAAGTAGAGCACGTTAAAAAGAATTGTGTAAAATGAAAGTTAATATTGTCACTCCTAAGATAGACTATGTCTTTCATAGCTTTATTGAGATATAATTAATAAAAATATGTATGTTTAAGGTAAAAAAACATGTTATTTTTGATATTTATGCAGTGTGAAATAATTACCATAATTAACATAGCCTTCCTCTCACAGTTTTCTATATTTATATGTGTAAACATGCTAAGAGTACTTAAAGTTATTTTATATTAGAAAATTTCAAGTGTACCATCACTATTTTAACTCTATCCACAAGGCTATATTTGGATATCAGAAACATTTTTCATCTTTAGTGAGAATATTTGTTTAGTGCATGTCTATTATATCTTAAGTGTAAGCTTTCTAGAGGGATAAATTTTTTTCTTCCTACAATTGCCAAGGAAAGATAAGGTTAATCACAAAATTAGGAGATGGGACTATCTGTCAATGTGACTGCTGTGTTATGGAACTGCTGCCGTTGTCCCTAGCACATGGGTGTCTTGTCTTCTCACACATCTAGCACAGCAGCCAAGGCCTTTCACGGACTGATGATTCCTTTATCTCCTGTGGAGATAACTGAAGCTGTGGCAGGGACCAGAGTGTTTCTATGGTTTCTGGAGTACACAGAGCCAAATCAACACCAGTGCAAACTCAAGATTTATCCTGTCGTTTCCAGACCATAACCTTCTTTCAGTACAAATACGTATCTGAAAATAACATATTTTGACCTACAGTGGAAGAGAAAATTGTGGAATAATGAAATGCTTTAACTTAGACTGCTCTACACTGAAGTACATATCAACCCTCCTGAAGATCTTGAGCGAGTAACAATGTTGGCATTTGTTTTGCATCAGAGGAAACCAATTAACCTGAACTATTTAGTCAAGTCTTTCCAGGTTATGTTAACAAGGAGTTAGCAATTATAGTTTAATATTTGTCCTCTGCTCACACTTCAAATAAGCAAATTTATTCAGATGATGAATTTAAGTTCCAGACCATTTCCAAGACTGTGCAGAGTTGATAGAATAGAATAAGTCAAATTTAGCTGATAGTCCTCCAACTCATGTATATGGGGAGCCAAACAACATGGTGTCCTTTCTACAGCAGAACAGTCTCAGACTATAGCTCTTCCAGGTGAGCATTGAGAGCAGCGTTGCATATCCTCTTCTCCTCCAGTCAAATTTTGTCAGAAGCCATTTACATTCTGGCAACAGGAGCCCCCTGATATTCCTGTTGGCACATTCTATGTCGAATTCTGCCTGCTGTGACCTAGAAAACAGTGAATTCATTTGCATAATCAGTGCACTGTCCTTGCTGAGGTATATTTAGAAGGACCAAGTTTGCAAGAATGTGATCAAGATGGCTTTGGGAAAACAGCATGCCCTTCCTTTTTAGCCTTGGAGAGATGTATTACTCAGGAGGGCCTGCAGTTTCAGCTAATGTGGGATTAAAGTAATATTTTACAAAGAGGAAGAATTAATTTATAGAACATACTACTTCAAAAGAAGTCTTATTCAGGTAGCACAAATTTATTAAAACATATTTGGAAACCTTTATCAATTCTGTGGGTACCCAATGACTATTAAAGGCAATATGCATTATTTTTCAGCTACTTGTAGAAATATGTCTTCTGATCCCAGGGTGACCACTGATTAGCCATATCCCTTGGCTACATCACTTAAATTTTCTTGGTACCTATTTTATCATCTGTGGATGAATGGTTAAGTTCAAAGATTCAAAGGCCCCTGGGTAGAAGTTGGACAATATAGATGTTTCATGTATCCATCTGGGTATTATAAAGAAGCGTGAACAAGAAAGCTATTCTTCTCTCAGTTTGCTAGTATGTTTTGTTAGCATACAAAGAGCAGTCTTCTTTGTCCCTCTCAGAAATGCTTAACACTTCATTATTTCTCAGCTTTTGCTTTCAATATTCCTGCTTCTTCATGTGTCAATGTCAGTTTAATGACTGGGTAAGAGGATTCCCTCAATTAAGGATGAGTAAACAGGTTGCATAGTGAAGCATGGCCCATGTTGCTAGCTGCAGCAAAAGAACCAAAAACCCTTAGCACCAGAGCCACCAATAAAAATCAACCAAAATTCTCAAGAATTATTGTGATCATTCTCATGTTTTCTGGGACGGACACCAAAATTTGAATTTGAGAGTAACCTTTGTCTAAGGAATGCATTTCTCAACTTAACGTATGACCATCGTTTTCTTTCTTCTCAGACTTTCCCAGATACAATATAAGATGTTTCTTTCTAGGACAGAATGTTGAATTTCTACTTAAAAAACAAAGAACAACAGGGCAAAAACAGCGAGGGAGCTAGGGGCATCTAAGCAGATCCAAAAACTGCTGCTCCATCCCCTTTGGATTAGGAATTTATGCTGAGACCTGTACAGAGGCCTGTGCAATGCAATGTTGTAAGGCTGCCCAATAGTTCATGGTGAGGAGGAAACAAGAAAATTAGAGAGCAGTTCTAAGTAAAGTACGAGGCAGAAGTCTATCATTTACAGAGTGAGACAATAATATGAGAGCTTTAACCTTGTGATTTGGTCATTTAGTACAGTATAAATCTAAAACTATACATATTACTGATAGTAATGCTTATTAAAAACTGTTTCAAATAATCTCTTCCTGTGACAATGAACCACAAGAACAAGAGACACGCTAAGTAAAAAATTAAGGACTGAGTTTTCATTTTTAGAAAGTTAATGAAAATATAATATGCACAGATATTCTTGGCATTTACTGTCTACCATGGGAATAATAGCAACATTACTAACTGCATGAGAACCTCCAAAAAATGTATTGAAAAACTCTGAAACCCTAACTTTAGATACTAGTTATTTGAAAAGATTGTGCCCTAAAATAAAATGCCAACACAATGTTTAGGTAACACTAATGAGCTGTTATAAATTAATTCAGTTCTAATATTTTGTATAAATGTATAAATAAAGTTATAATGGAGATCTCTATTATGAGGTCTGGGTTGTTCAAAGATTCACCAGTTTGACCATGAATAAACTTGAACAAAGGAAAGGTTTTTCAAATACTGGTGCCAGCTCTACACCCAGGACTCAGGATTCCCAAATGTAGCACTCAGCCACCTCGTCAGGGGGTTATAAAGGCACAAAACCCACAAAATTACATTCTGATCGACTGCAAACTGATCCTCTTAAAGCAAGCCTTTGCTTACAGAAGCAGAAATAGCAGTTGACCTAATGACCTATGACCTTGCATAAACAACTGTGTTGTTAAAGTTGTACAAGCCCAGGAATTAACAAAAACCAACCCTTAACAGCCCTTAACAATTGCAAGTCCAGTTTTGCTTTATAGCTCTCTTAAGCTCCAAATGTAAAACTTTTAAACATAAAGTTATCCATCACCGTCTCCATTCATAGATCGTTACAGTTCAACAAAGCTTGTTATACACAGTGAGCTCATATTTTGCAAGCAGAAATTAACTAATTACCATAAGGACTTGGCAGATTTTACAAAGAATGTTTTCCAGGTGTGCAGGCTGCATCGTTTCTGTCACAGCCACTCCACGCTGCTGCCCCGAAGCAGCTATGGGAAGTCCTGATGAACTTGGTACAGACAACATGAAGTCTCCTTCAGGAAAACCATGAAATACATGAACAATTGTATGAACATGATATTTCTAAAGGTGCCAAGCTTTAATTACTGCCAATGTATATTTAAACTACTGAATCATTCTATGTGTGTGCAATGGAAACAGCACTTGGGTATACATAAATAATAAAGAGAATGTATGCAAGTATGTGTGGCAAAACTTCTCCTTGGAGATGCTCTACACGTGTCTAGTCGCCCCAAATAGGGAGCCTATAACAGACCAAAATATGGACACCACCAAATCCAACTGAGAGAACCAATGAACTTTATTGGTTTCCTAATGTGGGTTAGGAGTCACGTTCAGGAGCAGAAATGACTCAAAGACAATCACATCACCAAAGCCCATTCACCTCAGCCAGCTGACAGCTCACAAAAGCAGGGAACTTGGAGTACACACAGAGCCTGTAGGCAGCTTGACAGGTTGAACCTTGGAGAACATCCTTTACAACTGACTCAGTTGGTCTACACCTCACAGGCAACAAGGTTTTTGCTTTTTTCAGGCATTCAGTCTAGTCTCAGAGTCTTCTTTGCACCTTGGCTTGTTTACTCTGAGCCAGGGAGCTAGTGAATTTGGTCAGTTTCAGGGACAACTTCTGAAGCTGTTTTGAGTTGTTTACCTTCATGCTTAAGGTGCTTCCCTGCAGGATGGAATATTTCAATCTCTGAAGAAGCTGTTAAACATGTGTATATATCACTAGGATCCATTTTATTGCTATGGGCCTTCAACAAAACAATAGTATTAGTTTTCCCCCTATACTAATGACGTATGTAGTCTCAAGTTCTTAGTAACTTAAACAGTGTCAAGTTAAGGGTTCCATGCGATGGAATGAGTCTTAAATCCAGTCAAAAGGGTATTCTTTACTCAAGTAACATTTGTGACACTATTGCAGACAAGTAGGTCTGGTAGGTGACAGTGTTTGTAGCTGGGGGATATGACCATTGTCTTTCTCTTCTGGTCTGCTCAGCTCATTTCTGCTTCTTCTGGGCAGCTGGCGTAGCTTCAGTCTTGTAACTTGGCTTATTTACTCTGAGAAGGAGAAGCCTAGGGATCTGGTCAGTTTCAGGGATGACTGCCTGAAACTATTTTTGAGCTTATTACCTAATTGCTCAAGGAGCTTTTAATGGGATAGAATGCTTCAGTCTTTGTAGATATGAATACACAAGAAGTAGTTAAATGATTGTGGTTGCCATTATTCAATAAACTTGTTGGACTATTTATTGAAACTCGATATTTCAGTTTTGTAATATCACTAAGATAGTAGTGAATATTACAAATAAATCTTAGAATCAGTGATTTCCCTGAAGTCACACAGTTTGGGAATTTAAGCATTTTATTTCTCTATGTGTCAAGGACTGGTAAAAGAGAAAACCCAACACAGACCGAATGGAAAATAACAACCTCTCATTCCAAACCAAGATCTTTCTCTGACATATGATCATCATTGTGGTAAGGATGAGAGGCTGGGGAGCCAAACCAGAGCCATGACAGGTTTCTCATAGCCCTGATAGGGACCAGGCCTTAGTTTAGGTTTCCTGGAACTGGCTGGAGCTGAGCAAGCAGTTCTCAGGAAGAGCAAAACTCAGGGGTAACCAATCAGCAGGTGCTCCACAGCCTTCTGTGAGCTAAAGATAGCTTTTCCTACTCTGTAGCTGGAGGTCCCTAACCACCAGAGCTCCCCACCAATCAACCCCCAGTCTAATCTTTCCTCTACAAATCACTACCAGATTAATCCCTCCTCCTGGAATTCCTCTAACTCCACTTAAAGGGAGCTTGGACCTCCCTTCCGGGACGCTATTTGCCACCCTAACCTGTTAGAAACAACAAATGCTGTAGCTAAATTGCATACATGACTGTTGGTGTTTCTTGGGGCTTTTCTCCGAGCCTAACAAGGAAATTCTGAAACTGAGGGAGGATGGTCTGCTTGAGGTGACAGCTTAAAGCTCCGTTCATCTCCAACATTTCCTGGTGTTGTTTTAATCTTTTCTTCAATGTCTGAAAAGTTTGGTTACATAAGCCTTTCAAATGCTTAGTTATGGCTATTGCAAGATAATTTTGTTCTATATTAGATTTGAGCTACTTTGAATTTTTTTCTCAGTATGTTTGCTACTTATATATAGGAAAGCTACTGATTTTTGCACATTGACTTTGTATCCTGCTACTTTGTTCAAAGTTTTATATGCCGTAGAAGTTTAATGATGGTATTTTATATAGAAAATTATATCATCTACAAATAAGCAGGAAGGTAAACAACTCAAAATAGCATCAGAAAGTCTCTGAAACTGACCAGATTCACTAGGCTCCTCCCTGCCAGGGTAAGCAATAAAAGCTGAGAGAGAGTTCCTCTCTGAAGAGAAGAACCAAGCTGCAAAGAAGATTCTGAAACATGACCAGCTGCCTAAAAGAAGCAGAAACCAGCCAAGCTTCATGGACGAGTTTTAGACCAACTGAGTCACTTGTAAACAACACTCTCCTGCTGTGGAGCTGTCTGCAGGCTATGAAGTATGTTCCAGGTTCCCAGATGTTGTGAGCTGCCATTCCTTTATGGGCCTGTAAGTAATCCCTTGCCTATATTCCTGTAAGTAACCCCAGTGAAGCTCAAGGTTCACCAAGTTAAACTTTAGTAGTATCTGTCTGCACTTGGACCTGTCTTGAGTTCCCTATCAGGGCTGAGTAGGTATGTGTTGCATCTCCCTAAGAAAAGTTTTGTTACACAATAGCATGTTCTATTGTCTTAGGTAAGACTTTTAAGTATTATATAGGATAGGTATGGAGAAAGTGGATACTCGTTGGCTTTTGTCTGATTTTAGTGGAAATGCTTTGACTTTCTCACCATTTAGAATGATATTGACTGTAAGTTCATTATCAATTGCTTTTATTGTGTTGAGATATGTCTCCCATTTACCTATTCTTTCCAGGAATTTTGTCATGAATGATGGATTTTTTCAAAGACCTTTTCCAAATCAAATAACATCGTCATGTGTGTGCTGGTTTGATTGAGAATATCCCCTATAGCAGTGGCTCTCAACCTGTGGGTTGTGATCCCTTTGGAGGATCAAACTGCCCTTTCACAGAGATCACCTAAGGCCACCCAAAAATGGATATTTGTATTATAGTTCATAACAAAAGCAATTTTACAGGTAAGAAGTTGCAATGGAAATAATGTTGTGGTTGGAGGTTACCAAAACATGAGTAACTGTATTAAAGTGTCACTGCATTAGGAAGGTTGAGAACCACTGCTCTATAGGTTTTGGAATTTGCATAGTTGGTCCCCGATGGTGGTGCAGTTTGGAGAGACTTATGAGGTCTGGCCTTGCTGGAGGAAGTGTGCCATTGGAGGCATGCCGAGGAGTTTAAGTACTCATGCCATTTCTAGTTTTTTCTCTGCTTTGTGTCTGAAGTTCCAGGGAATCTTATCCCTCAGACCTAGAAATGCGAATAAGTCTGTCTTACATAAATTGCCTTGGTTATGGTGTTTTATCACAGCAGTAGAAAAATAACTAATAGAGAAGCTGGTACCATAGAGTGGGCTATTGTGACAGGCCTGACTATGGTGTGCTTTGCTTTTTGTAGAACATGGAAGGTTTTTGAAACCGGATTAGAAAAGCAATTGAATACTGCAGGTGGAATTTAATGGGCCACTATAGTGGGAGTTTGGGAGATAATAGTACTGAGAGTTATGCAGACTGTGTAGGCCCAGCTCAAGACACTGATTTCTGGGATATTTTGGCAAAAATGATGTTGCTTTCTCCTTATGTACCAAGACCTTTCTTGAGCCTAAATTTAAGAAACAGACTAATTCCTTTGGCATTTGAGATTCCACGGTAGTCTAATATTAACTTACTCACCTTGTTATTAGTAATTGCTTTTATGCACATTGACAGTGAAAATGACCAAAGGTGGCTGTACGAAATATAATTATATAGTTTGCAACCAAAAAGACACTGACAAGCTTGATGTTATGGCCAAGGCTTGTGAGGGGAAAATAGTTTAACGTATTAAGGATATTAGCACCATTAAATGGAGATCTCAGGGTCACCACTGAAATTAAGGGAAGGAGGCGCTCAGAGACATCCCACACAATTAAGCTTCCACCTTGTGAAAGAAAAAGGACTAAGGACTTTTTTTTTGCTCCTGGAAAGCAACAACAGATAAAAGGTGCCATTTATGTGACATTAAGGAGGCCAGGGTCCATCCCAAGCTGGCAGTTGAACTTGGCAGTGTCATCCTTGTAGTCTGTGTCCTGGCTTAAAAGTCTTGAAGGATGCCTGAGTTAAAGAGTTGTAAAATATTCCTCCATGCTTTCAGCACAAGGCTGGGAAATGCATGGCAAAAGACTCGCTATGCAAAAGCCATGAGAGGACTTGAGGCTCCGAGAAGCCATTGGGTGGACCTGGAGTCTGGGATACAATTGGAGACCTCAAGATGTTTGGAATGTCACAGCCATGAGACACCTGCCAAGAAGAGCTTCCTACCAAGAATAGTTTCAGCCCCCAAAAGAGATGTTACCAGTATCTGGTATGTTAGTATGTTAGCAGCAGCAACTGAAGAGCAGAGCTGTTAAAGCCCTTTGACACTAGTCATGGAGATACTGAGTTTGGCATTTTGTCTGCTATGTTTTGGTCTTGCCTTGGTCTAGTATTTCATCATTGTGCCCTCACTTTTCCCTTTTGAGATGGTAATGTATATTCTGTCACGTGAATATTGGTACACTTATAGTTAGACTACCTGATTTAATCTAGTTTGTTTCTTACTATAAATATAACAATTCATAAAAGCAAGGATTTGACTTAATGTTTAATTACAAAGGCTTACCACAATATCTGGAACACAGTGGGCATTCAAGTTAATCTCTGTGTAAGTAAAAATAATGTAAAATAAATGAATGAACCAGTAGAGAATTTCATACACTCTAGGGGTGGAGTTAAAGCTGAATTGAATGATTGGTGATAGAAATATATAGAGGTCTAACAATAAGAATCTGTTTGTCTTATGCAGCTTTCTCTGACTGGTGAAAGAGAAACTGAATGAATGTTAAATCAATAGGAGGTTTGTTGTTTGGTTTCCTTAGGTTTGGTTATTTATGCCAGTGGAGATTTGAATAAGAATGGCCCTCATAGATTCATATATTGGCATGCTTGGTCCTAGCTGATGAGCTGTTTGAAAGGTTAGAAGGATTTGGATGCTGGCCTTGTTAAATTAGGATTTGCCAGTTGGAGGAGGTGTGTCCTTGGTGGTGGATTTAGAGGTTTCAAAAGTCTATGCTACAGTCAGTCTCTCCCCCTGACCATCCTCTCTGCCACCTACAGATCAGGATGTGGCTTTAACTATGAATCTAGCTCCATGCACACTGCCATGTTCCTGCTATAAAGATGGGCAAGCCCCATCTGTACTGTAAGCAAGCCCCCAATCAGATGCTTTCCCTTATAAGAGTTGCTTTGGTTATGGTGGCTCTTCATAGTAATAGGACAGTGACTAAGACAGAGTCTAAATATGTACAAATTAGTTTAACATGATTACAACTTTACCAAGATCTATTCTTTTTCGATATTTTTTAATGATTTTGATAACTGATTTTCAAAGCTTAACAAGACAACACCCATCATGAGGTTATTTGTTCAAACTGATTATTTAACTACTGACCACCACACAAAATAATAGAGGTGAAACGTTTGCATATGATTGATATAGATATAATAGGATGAAAGGGTATATTAATGAACTTACTTTTAAAGAACAACTTGTTTAAAATGTCTTACATTAGTATAGATTTTAGTCTATTGATACAAACTTAAAGTTAATTTTGTTATTCTGTATATATATTTCTACTCTCGTTTGAGGTATTATGTTTATGCAACTCATTTAGATTGTAATGGATAATTAAGAAATACAGATCAATTAGTCTTCTATGATAGTTAAACTTATAGTCATGTTAAGTTTTCTAGGTATACATAGATATATTTCAGATAGACAGGTAATCTTCAAACACTTCAAAGGTCTACAGAATACAGCATTTAAAATATTTTTAAAATTTAGACTTTCTGGACAGTGAGACATGTCTGCTCCTGGAAGCACCAATTTACTTCAGAGAGGATGATGGGCACTGAAGACACTTCATATGGAGTTTATCTTCACCTTGACAAAAAATGGCCATTTGGGCAAGAAACTGTTCTTCCCTGGACTGCTTGATCAACTGGACATGCAGGACCCATAGAAAGGTGACCACTGAACTTTGCTTGACAAAATGGTCCTTTAGGTTCCTGCTTTGCAGAGGAAACTTCCAGACATTCTACAGGACACTGAAAAAAAGTGACCAAGAGACTCTAGCCCTGTGGGCTGAAGACAAATGCCCCAACTTTACAAAAGAACTTTGGATGACTGTCCAGGCTGCCAGCTGTCTCTGTCTACCCTACAAGACTCCCGAAAGTTGCTTGCATCCTTCTCCCATTTCTCAGGTAATAATATATCCTTCTGAGGTCTTTGATGTAGTTGAAGACTAGATAGGTATAATCTTCCTTAGTTATGATAAAAAATAAGTTAGATATAAAACCTTAGACTCATAAATATAGGATAGAATATTCTATTTAATTTTGCCAAAACAAATAGACTAGATATTGTAACTATAGTTCTTGCTTGATAATTGTTTTGTTTTATGTAATTTTACTATGTAAAAGTTAAAACCTTCCTTTTATAAAAAAAAAGAGGTGGGGGAGTGCTGTGGATATCACTCTGTATAAATAAAATGCTGTTTGGCCAGTGGCCAGGAGAGAAGTATAGGCGGGACAAGAAAAAAGAGAATTCTGGGAGGTGGAAGGCTGGGGCAGGGAGACACTGCCAGACACTGTCATGACAAGGAAGATGTAAGATACTGGTAAGCCACATGGCAAAGTATAGATTTGTAGAAATGGGCTAAATATAAGAGTAAGAGCTAGACAATGGTAGGCCTGAGCTAATGGCCAAGCAGTTTAAATAATATAAATGTCTGTGTGTTTATTTTACAAGTGGGTTGTTGAGCTAACAGGGCTTGGTGGGGGCTGGACAGGTCTCCAACTACATGTGATTAAATTATATATTAAACACAATTTTGTAAATTGAGCCCAAGTACTATCCTTAAAGTCAGAGGTTATAGCACTAATGTATACCCTTTTACTCTTCCCTGTGGGAGAGAAGGAAGGAAGCTTATCAAAATGAACAATACACAAAGGCATCATGGAAACCTCCTGCCTTCTTTAACAATTATATTCAAAACAAGGCAAGATTATCTTTATTTTTGTTTGTATATTTATGAATATTTGTTCATTTTGTAGACATTTAAATTTTTATTTTTTTATTGAAAATAGATTCTTTTCTCGTATAATCCAGTTTATTACTTTTTAGGCTTGCTAAAAAGTAAAATAGTTAGAAGGATAGCTCAGATAGCTAAAAATTCTGAACTTAATCGCTATTAAACCAATAGTGCAGCGATAGTTATGCAGTGCTTTCTTATGAGTTGTAGATCACAGATGCTAGAGATGACCCAAGTAATAAGGTTCCTGCCATCTCTATTGGGGTTGCTCATCAGAACTAATTGACCAGGAGCAATTGCTGAAGACATCACAAACTTTTGGTCCAAGACACAGAGTAATCAAACCAGATGTGCTTGAACTTTTGGCCAGCTTTCATAGTGTAAGAAGGTGAAACATAGGCTATTGAGTTTTACAAAAGACGTACATAGTCTTACCGAACTGAGAAGCCTACAAACTACAGTAATAAACTGTCAGGCAAGATATGAACAGTGCTCCAGTAGTACCATGACTATGAAGGGGGGGTGGGGAGGCAACAAAATGCCACATGATTCATTATAAGACCCGCTTCACAAGAGAAAATTTATGCCTTGTGCTGTAAACTAATAGAAGGCCAGAACTAAGGCCAAAGAGTCTCAGGCCAAAAGAGGTTACTTACAATGGTTATTTAGCTAAACTAACACAGTACCAAGCTGCCTTCTAAATATTGTTTATACTCGTATGCTACTCTCAGTGTTAATCAGAGAAGCTTTTCTTCACAATGAAAAAGCAGCAGATGCAGAGAGGCATGGCTGCTCGAGGAAGCGAAAGTCAAATGCTTAGCCAGACATTCACACTGCCCCTTTCTAAGGCTCACAGAACAATATGGAAGAGGAGCTAAAGAATGTAAGAACCAGGAGAAGAGCAGTGGAATGCTATCCCTTGGATACAATATTATACAACCATTGTACTCTGGATCTTATAACAGTGATGGACCTGTATAAGCCTGGGCCTATCAACAATCAAGTGTAGATTGAGGAGTGGCTCATGAGGCTTTTAAACTCCTCTCTGAATTATGAGATATTGGCCAATTCTGGGGGATGACAGACAGTTGTCTTCCACCATGTTTCCATTCATGAACCAACTATGCAATAAGTAGTAGTAAATCCATAATCACACTGAACACTCTGGCTAAACTTAGTGGGTCTAAGAACAACACATGAATGCAAGAAAGGGGCCTTGAGGGAGATTATAGAAGTGGGGGGAAGTAGGAGAGTGAGGTTGACATTAATTTGAATGCACTATATACATGAGTGAAATGCTCAAAATAATAAATGTAATAGAAGAAAAATCAGAATGGAAAAAATGTGGCTTTCTTGGTGTGCCTAACCTCTCTCCAGTGCAATCTAAGAGAACAAAGGTGGACATGACCTAAAGCTGTAGCTCCAATAGCGTAATCGTCATACGCATGCTCATTGAACACTGTAAGTTGGCAGTTTTAATCATTTTTAATTTATAATAATTTATGTATAAATAGTTACCTGTAACCAGCAGCCACTTTGTTAGAAATTTCAGCTCAAAAAATTGCTTTAAAGAGTTTTTCAATATGCTAGGTGTGTTTCTTGCCTTTTCTTCTCCTTTGTCTTACATTTCTGTGGCTATTTCTCACTTCTATTGTGGCACATATCCTTTCTGCTGCTTCCCATCTTCCTAAATAAATAATCTCGTCTGAAGGGCTTTGTCATCTGGCATCAGAAAATATCCTAATTTACTCAGACTCTTGAATCGTCATTTGGCTGATATAAAATTCTGTACCGAAGGTAATCTTTCTCCAGTTTTGAAACCATCTCTCTGCTATGTTGTAGCGTCTGCTGTTGCTGATGAACAGCTGGAATCTTCTCTACCTCACCCCTCCCCTTCTCTTTCTGTCCTCCTCCTACTCTCCACCTTTAGTAGTGTTCTCTTTATTGATATTCTCCAGCACCACTGTTAGGAGTCCATGGTATGTATTCATTATTCTTTGATATCAAGTGTGCTTTCAACTTGAACATTCCTATCTTTTCTTCACTCCTACAAAATATTTAGATTTTAAATTATGAACACAGTGTCTGCATTACTTTTTCTGTCCTCTTCAGGATACTCTGTAACTGCCTCAGTTTCTCTTATCCTTCCTCTTTTCTCTCCTTACACGACTGGGGGTGAGAATCTGGAAATCTTAGGAAGATTCACTAGTTTGCTATTTGGCTGTCACAGTGAAGCTTGGTCCTGACTCTACCAATCTCTCCTTGTTTTGTTTTTAATAACTTTGTGTTATGTATTTATCTATTTGGTATTTATCAATCCTAGTTTGGCTGCTTCCTTAGAGAAAGTGTTTTTCTTTGCAGCTATGTATTACAGCCTCTTATCATTGGAAAGACAGGTTTCTTTTTCCTTCTCAACCTGTGATTGACACTTTCAACCTCTGAGAACACTCATCGTTTACTCAGACATATTGATGGATGGGGCAACCTAACAAAGCTACATGGTGCAACCCTTGCTCCTCACCAGCAGGTGGTTTCGACCATTTGGTGACCAACACACTATGTCTATATATTCTACCCATTTAGCTATAGTAGTCACTGTAGACACAGAAAATTGCTTTCCACAAATGCTTATCCATTTGTGTGCAATTGTAATTCACCCTGTCAGTGATGAAGGCTTAGTGCCCCCTTATGTAAAACATACTTGGTTTTCCACTCTGTAGTACCTTAACTCCCATTGACATTTATTTGTGATTGGACCTTGAAGCCCACCAGGGCCATAATGTCAGTCCCCTTTATTGCTACAAGTTTATATCCAGTTTTTATATCACAGATATGTTATTCTTATGTTTATGCTTCCTCTATTATACATATATTTTGAATTAAAAGTTATCTTAAGCACACAATTGTTTCATCTTAAAAACAACCTTCCCCAGCTTGTCTGGGATGTTTTGGTCCTTAAATATGTCAAAAAATTAGCTTCAAAATTTATCATATACAGTAGTTAAGAGCAAGTAAATGTTACTAAACAAGTAGAAGAAGTTTCTCCTTATGAAATCAGTGGCTTTGATTGCTTTCACTTAATGAAGCTTGCAAAGCTACAAGGCTACAAGCTATATTGAGAGCACATCAAATAAAAGTTTCCAAAAGAGATCTTTCCTAGAGTAACTATGTTTTTCTCTGAATAAATGTTTGTAGCTGCAGATAAGCCTAGGTGGATCCCAGGAGACCCACACAGGAATTTCTTGGGCTTTAGACAGTTTTGATTCAGCGTAATCCATTTATACTCACTACAGGCTTAAATGTTGGAATTGAATCATCCAGTTACAGTTTCACTTTAGATATGTATCAGTTCCACCCAAGAATGATGGTAGACATATTTAGAGCAACAAGAAAGTAGCTGGCCATACTGGGTTCTGATGCATTTATATTGCATTCACAAAGACACCTCAGGTCCTTTCTTGAGTCTTTTTTTTTTTTTTTTTTTTTTTTAGAAATAATGTCAAATTTTCCACCATGGTTTCCCATAAGGCCATAAAGAAGGGAGATCAGATGTTATGGACATAGACAAGTTGAGATCAATGAAAAATAAATAGTGATAATCAAGTACTATGAAAAATAATGTATAAAACTCACTTTGCTGAACCAGTTTCTTTTTTTGTATTCAGATAACCACCAGAGTACAACTTGGTACAATTACTTGTTTTTAATCTATCCTGACTCACTGACAATGGCTGAATTCTATTCAGTATACTCTGATTAAATGTGAGGAGTTTGTGGTATGACTTGCAAAATGGTTCGGTAGTATCCCAAATGACTTGTTGCCCACAAACTGGAAATTGCTAGATGGATAGAAGTTGTTTTAATTTCTTTTAGCTTTTTCCAGAATCGGCTGTGTAGTTTTCAGGAGGATAGAACAGAAGGAACAGCTTAGCATTTCCTATTCGCCATCCTGGTCAATGACTCTGTGCCCTAGAATGGATGTGAAGTGGCACATGCAATTCAACTTTCAACATAACTTCCGTTGCTACCAGTCTTTCACCAAAGAAGTGTCATGCAAGCTCTGTTTTTACAAACTGTAAAGATCTATGTAGACGAATTTCCAAATGGTCTTAATAAATAAAAAAAACACAGAGCCAGAAATTTGGGTTAAAGCCTGAGAGAAAGATCAGAGGACTAGGACAAACCACGAGCTAACCTCACCTCACCAACTCTGTAGCTTCCAAAGAGAGCTTCTTCCTGCATACTCACGTTTATATGCCGTTTCTGTTCTGCCCTCTCATTGGCTCTCTTAGCCAGCCACATCACTTCCTCTTCCTACCCAGCTCTGTCACTTCCTGTCTGTCTGTACAGACCTCCAGACCTCCAAGGTTAACGAGTTTTGGAATTTACTTGGCTCTGTTTCCAGTGTGGCCTTGAACACACAGAGACCCTGCCTGCTAAGTGATAGGATTAAGGGCGTGTGCTATCACTTGTTTACTTATAATGGCTTGCTATTTCCTCTGATCTCCAGGCTAACTTTACTTCTTAAAGCACAAATAAAATATCACCACAGAACTATTTCAAGGGAAGCACAGTTTACAATAGATCAAGCCAATTACTTGCTCTGGTTTTGACTCCAGTATCTTTTTTTCCCCCGGTCATTCTAGTGGTAGAAGGGCCTGGTGTGATTGTCTCTCTCAGATTTATATGAAATGGTAACTTGATTACTAATGTAGCTACTGAATAATTAATTTTCAAGGCTGTGTGGCTCTTTTTGATTTATTTCATATGTGCCAATTGTCTGAGCCAAAGTGCAGGCGAGGAGTAAGTAGACAGCAACAAGGATCGATGGACGTCAGAAGAATCTGGCCCTTCCCTGACATCCACACTTGTGTCTTCTGAGGCTCGCACATAATGTATTCTTGTTGATTTTAAAAAAACAAACACACTAAGTATCTTTTATTGAGGCAAAACAACCAAAAGATACCATTGCTGGTTTACCAGGGTTTGACTGGTTTCAGATTAAAATACAGTGATGAAATTAGAACCCTATCTACACTTTCCCCTTCTATTTCTTAAGAAATTAGTATATAGTAAGTGTATAGTCAGTATTGCAGTATCCATAAGAACAGGTTGTAGTGGATAGCCATCCCAGCATTGGCCTGGAAGTTCCAACCCCCATTGAGGCTTCGGTAATGATCACACCCACAAGGCGGGGCAAAGGAGGGAGCAGAAGACCGAGGATCGAGAGGAGGTCTCTCTCTTGGTTCCCGGACCCTGAACGCTGGAGGTAGACCGAGCAGAGTTCTCCAGAGAACACTGCCGGACTGTGCTATACCTTTTCCAGACCCTGCAACCTACCCCTTCACTTGTAAGTTACCCCACAAAATAAACCTCCCTTTTAACTACATGGAGTGGCCTTAATAATTTCACCAATAACAGGTAAATTAATCAAAGCCATGTGCAAGTTCCCTGAGCCTTTAGGATATGTGTTAAATTTAACCAGCAGATGAATAAGTCTGATTAAGGATAAGAACTATTTATAGCAAATAAAATAATTAGCTTGATTTGATGAATTGGTAGCATGATTGATGATGTCATCTCTGGACTGATTCATGTTCATCAATTCTGAGCTTTTGAAGACCTTTAGAATCTATGGTGAGAGGAAATATAATGTCTCAGTCAATCAAGCAAACACTGTACTGGTTGCTTTCTATTATTTGTGCATGTTATGTGTGTATATTATATATACAAAGTATATATAAATATAAATAACATGAGTGAAAGAGGAATGTATCCCATGATACCTTTCATACTATTACCTTTTAATGAATGTATCCTCATGATCTACCCAAACACCTTCTTTCCACTGTCTCGTGGATTTCCACACCATCTACAGAGATGAAAGAATCCATGGGATCTGAGTTTATATTAACTAAACACAGCAGGCTTTATGGCTTTGTTTTGCTTTGGCTTTTTGGGACTACATCTCACACTCCAGGCACAGGCTGGCCTGGAACTCACTGAGTTATCCAAGCCTATCTTAGACTAATGGCAATCCTCCTGCTTTAATTTGCTCAGTACTGAGATTACAAATATGGGCCCACACGCCCAGTTCAGAGTTAATTATTATAAATTGTATTTTATTAGATTGCTTGAGGGAACTTGAAAAAAATTTGGGTTGGGTTAGTCAAAAACTAGCAAGGATAAAGGAATCTTGATTTCCTTGAAAATAAATTGTCTCTCATCACTCATTAGTAATATGTCTCAGGAAATCCAAATGCCAAGTGAAGGAATTACTTGCACTCTAAAGTTGAATTGGTTTAATGTCATGATGTTGGTAAGAAGAAAATGAATATGAAATAGAAAGTCAAGTTCAAAATGAACACAAGCCCATTTTCTCCTCTCAGAAAGACTCTCTGTATCTCTCACATGAAGACTATTCTTTTTTTATTTCTAATGTCAGTTGCAAAGTTCTCCTCATTCCCTGAGGCTTCTGTCAATCTAACATTTTAGGAATGAAATTCTAAGGTTTAGATCTAGTATCTAAGTTATTCAACTTCTATTCATTTGTCAATACGGCCAGAATGTAAAATCTCTGGTGTATAATTTTAGTACAGTTTGTTTGTGACATATTGTGCCCCCTACACCACCAGAACAAGGTGAACCACTTACTGTCCTCATGTGCTATTGTTCCTGTTTCTAAATAATGACCACATTTTAGTATATTGTACTTAAATCACTAGATATTATATATTCACAAATGGTTTCTTTCTAAAAAGATAAATGTAAGCTAATTCTCCTTTTTTATGTACAAAGTTTTGATAAATACAAAATCTAACTCATTTGGAATTTGCTTGCCACACACACATAGAATGATCACACAAATACAAAAAAAAAATAGAATGCTTGATATGGTGCTATAAAATCTCTAATAAACAAAAACATTTGCTAAGTTCCCTACCCTTCACTCTAGGAAATGAATTAAATGGGGAAACTGAAGAGAAATGACAGGAAACTGGGCAGGCAAGGGGCTAACACAGGACAATGAAAGACTGTTCCTGGGACCACATTGGATCAAAGTAAATATAAATCAAACTGAGAAAATGCCCTTTGAGTGGCTTCCTGATGGAGTGATATAATCACTCGGCGGGAGCCATATGAGAGGGTTCAAATGATTTCATACCCAGGACCAGAGGTTAGAAAGGGACCTGGCTGGGAGAATGATTTGTTTTGTTTCTTGAGAGGAAGGCCAGAATGATGGATACTTTGACAGTTCCTGCTGGCTGATTAGTAACTGCCCCCATCTTAACCTCTTATGAGAGATAAGATGGGGGTGGGGGGGCAGACACAACGTGACCACTGAACAGCACTAAAGGTACAAGGAGATCCAGACAGCACAGCATATTCTAGCCAGGCGCAGAGGCCAGACTGACGAATCCGTCCAGGTTTCATGCACTGACTTTGCTGCATTTCTTTCTAACAAGAAAGTCCAATGTTCCCAGGATTTTAGGAAAACTTAAGCTCTTTTTGTCAAAATTTGTAACACTGCTTCATACTCCTTTTTGAATTTTTAAAATATATATGATTTGAATATGTGTATACATAAAGCAAGGTATTGCTGAAAATTATTTTCACTGAAAAATGTAAATGTCTACAAGAAAATGTATCTATTAGTTTGATAAGAAATCACATACCAGAAGTTTAAATTTTGTGCAGCAACAAATTACCAAATTTGTATTTGTGGAAATAAAATTAAATTTGTTTCTAATGAGCAAAGAACTGTTGGAAATAACAAATATAAAACATTTTATTGTTTATAAACTAAAGACAAGCTATTAGAGAAAGAGTCAAACATTAGCCTACAGAAGACTGGGCCCATTGGCAGTCAACCATGGATCAAGAGGGACTCAGGGACCCACTTGCTGAACTGCTGGCTACTGGTGTATCCCAAGGGAAGGCCAGGACTTTGTATTTAGGAGAATGTGAATGTCTGTTACTGTTCGAGAGAAAAGAAAGAATAACTGTTTCCTCAGGGTTTGACTATAGGATTGCCCAAGAAGGGCAGAGTAAGAAAGAGATGTTGTCTTAGAAGGTGAGATGGTAGGCAGGCCTTTCTGTCAGTTTCCAAAGACAAAAGAGTGGCTTTAGGGGAGGAGGCAGGGAGTAAGCAGAGAGACCACATAAAATTTTGTATTGGCAATGGAAACCCAAAATTATGATTACCTGGTTCTAATTGCATGTGTAGCACTTACACTCAAGTGAGTAAAATTTTCATTTATTTTTCCTTTTATTGAAAATTGATTATTTTCTCATGCAGTGTGTTCTGATTATGATGTCTCCTCCCTCCACTTCTCCCAGTTCCTCACCACTTCCTTCTCCATCTAGACCCACTCACTCCCTTTTATCTCTTGTTAGAAGAGAACAGGCTTCTTTCTGAGACAAAATAATAAAATACAAGAAAATAAATTTAATAAAACAAAAACTGTCACATCAAAGTTAGACAGGTCAAATGAACAGAAGGAAAAGAGCCCAAGAGATGGCACAAGAATTAGAGACTCACTGGTTTGTACTCTTGGGAAAACCATAAAAACAGTAAACTGGAAGCCATAATACATGAGCAGAGGACCTGGTGCAGACCTGTGCAGGACCTGTGTGCCGCCCCCGTCTCTGTGAGTTTGTAGGAGCTGTTATCGTGTTGACTTAGAAGGCCTTATTTTCTTGGTATTCTCCATCCCCTTTGGTTCTTACACTCGTTCTGCCTCCTCTTCCATAATGTTCCCTAAGCCCTGAGGAGAGAGGAAATTGATGGAGACATCCCACTGAGGGCTGAGTGCCCTGCCCTTCCTTCTCTGTCTCTCTCTGTCTCTCTCTGTCTCTGTCTCTGTCTCTGTCTCTCTGTCTCTGTCTCTGTCTCTCTGTCTCTGTCTCTGTCTCTCTCTCTCTCTCTCTCTCTCTCTCTCTCGTGTGTGTGTGTGTGTGTGTGTGTGTGTGTGTGTGTGTGTGTGTGTGATGTCTGGCTGTGGGTCTGTACATGAGGAAGCTTCTTTTATGATGTTTGAACAAGGTACTGATCTATGAGTAGAGCAGAATATTATTAGAAGTCATTTTATCACTATGTTTTTGTTGTTGTTTTTAAGACCAGTAGTATTTGGTTTTACACTAGGTCCCTGGGCTACTTAGTCTGTAGTTCATGGTAATCCAAGAAGTTCCGGTATGGATTCCATCTTGTGGAGTGGGTCTTGTCAAGTGAGACTTAGGTTGCTTACTCCCCAAAGCTTTGTGCCACTGGTGCCCTAGCATATCTTTCAGGATGTACCTGAACTGCTCAGCAGAAACTCAAGAGTTTAAACAGAGAAGGAAAGGAAAAGAGTAAACAGAAGGCAGGGGTGGGAGCGAGAGGGGAGGAGAGTGGAGAAAGAAGTGGGGTGGGAAACCTCGTGTTGCATGCACTTAACATTTACTCTCTAATCTCTCCATGGTGACTTCCTTTGTTTGTCATTCTTGATACTTCTGAAGAATACTGGCCAATTACTTACACACTGTTTCTTGATCTATAATATTGTTATCTTCATAATCCAATTCATGATAAGCATTTTTTGCAGAAATACTGTAGTATTCTTATATATCTCTTTTGTGTCATTTTTCTAAATAGTTTATTCTTTACCAATTTTTCATAAATCAGTAGATGAGCATATATTTTCATATGACCATCTACTTTTTAACAGAAGACTGGGAACTCTAAGCACTCTTTTGCATCTTATGTTTTAGTTTTACTGAATAAAATCCTGAGTGTCAGCCATCACCAGTTCATAGATATAAACCTCATTTTTATATATCCTACTGAATTTTTTAACTATACAAACCTAACTCTACTTCTCTCTTGTGTGTGGACACTTAGACTGCCCCCAACTTTGCAGTTGGAAACTTGCAGTGAATAAACTTGTACACACACACACACACACACACACACACACACACACACACGCACATGCACATGAACACACACTTATATTCACTTTGTGAAACATCTTAGTTAAGTTCTCAGAAGCAGAGTTAATTAGGTCAAAACACATAATTGTATAATATGTAGTTTCTATTGCGAATTTTACCCCCAGAAGACTGTAACAACCAATTTCTCACCACTATTTTATGAAAGAGGGAACCAATTTTTAAAATAAATTTTGTCTTTCAAATAAGTTTTGTCTTCATATATTTCAAGTTTTCCAGGTCTTCCAGGTGAAAAATAATATCTTAGTGTTACTTTAATTACTATTATTGTGTATTTGAATGGAAACCTCTTCATGCATTAAGGGCCAATGGGTTAGAATTTATATCTAGTACTGTAATGCAGTCATTTTGTCTCTGTTATTGGTGATATTACTTAATCACAGATTAATATTGTGTATATACTTGGTACATTGATGCAGTTTCTGATTTGTTGCACTAATTTTCCTACTTAGTTTTGTGATGGTGCAGCAAAGGACTAAAGGTAATCTTAGAAGTGGAGACATCCTCACAAGCTCACTGCACACCTCACCCTGCTTCTCACTGACCGGTGAGAACTTCTCACTGAGCAATTGCTAGGAGAACAGTGCTTTGGGGGGCAGCATGAGGGTTTGGCATCTGGGACTCTGCTGAATAAACTTGTTTTCTCTGCTCTATTTCTTCTTTGTTCTTCCTCCAGTTAGAAGCTGAGAAACAAACATCAGTTAAAGGGATTAGGGGATGAGGATGATATCTCTTAAAATGGGTAATTTATTTCAGCATAAGTAGGTTATCTGCGCGACCTGGTATTTCCAGCTCTCTGTTGTCATCTGCTGCCATAACCACCACAGTTCTGCCCTTCTTTGGGAGGATTAAGACAGGATGCATGTTCACATGTGTCTTTTGGAAGATATGTTTTTCAGAAGATAGTCTTCTACTTTAAAGAAGACAGCTGGCTTTTTTGGATAGGATAATTGCTTTTTGTCATTTTTTTTTTTTTTTTGAAAAGCCATTAGAAACAGACAACTGCAGTTGTGACTGTGAGGTCTGTCTTCTTGGTAAACACCTTAACAGCCTGTGTTATTCTGATAAGAGGATAAGGATATAAACGACCAAGCCTATGACAGGATTCATTGCAAATGGCAACACACAGGGAGCTCAATTTGCTTAGATATGACCACCAGGCCACATCTGTGCTCCTTAGTCAACAGCCAGCATTATTCATTGGCCAATATCATGAAGGGCTGTGCTATTTTAATAACATAATAAGTAGTTAAAACAAAGATCAAGCCTAACACAAGAATAAGAGGAGGTGAGAGGAGAAAGAACAAATTTGGCAAAAGGAAAAAGACACTTTTTCCTGTGGCATTTTATCTTTGAGGGAAAAAAAATCTGTTGCCACATTGAATATGTTAGTGGGAGGTGAGAGAGTCAACATGAAACAAATTACACATTTTCATCTGGCGTTTGTTTCTCAGTGGTTTGAGACTTTGGGGATTTCAAGCTTTCATAGCAGTAACTCAGTCCAGTATTATCACATGCATCACCTTGGAGAAGCAACAGCCAAACGCTTGTTTGTATTCTCTTTCTGCACTGAGTAGGCCGGAATCATTCTCTTCAAACATCATTTACAACTCAGTGTAATGAGCACATGGAGTCAGCAAGGCTTTAAAAGTTAATGAGAAACAGAAAACTTTCCGGGGTTATTTCTCAATGTGCTCAGGCTCCACAACGGGGTCTGTGGTGAAAAAAGAGCACTTCTGACCAAAGAGTAGATTTCATTTTCAGGACAATGAACTGGGAACAAAGACATCCATCTTGTCTGGGGCCCAATTAAATGAAAGGAATGGAGGAAAGCAAAGAAGGAAAAGGGAGAGCCGTGGAAGGAGGAGAAAGAAAGAAAATTTAACTTGGTGTTTCTGTGAGATCTGCAGAACAAGGAAAACAAAATTATCCTGGTTTAAAACACTGGACACGCAGCTCAGGCAGTTAGCGGGAGGGCTGAAGTAGAAGAAAGCAGAGTGAAACAGATCTCCCTCAGCTGGACTGCTTTTACTTTATCTTTCAAAGAAGGTCAGAGGAGGGGAGGCTTTGCGAGATGATTAATTGGGAAAACAGAATTAAAGTTACTACACAGAGCATGGCCAAGGAGAGGTGAAATCTCCATCTCCGCTAATTCATTAAAGACAATAAGTGGTACAAAATGTCACGGAGAGCATGTCACTAGAAACCTGTTGCTTCCCTGGGCTCGGGAGGGCCTGGTCTCCAGGCCCTGGCAACTTAATGAACCTCTCTGAGAGTCAGTCTCAGCGTCTATGAAAGGAAAGGCTCAGGGAGAAAAGGTCACCCCCACCCCCAGAATTTAAATTTTAAATTTAATTTCATTAGAGGTACTGGAATTTTTGGAGTAAAGTGAAAGGGCATAGAGAGAAATTTGTGAATATTAAGCACTTTTAATCTTTATTCTTTAAAAAAACCTCCACAAGTTTTATAGTAACCTGGCTGCCTTTCCCTCTCTCATTTTATTCCTTGAATATATTAATCCTCAAGGAGTAATTCTTGCATCCTTTGTTTTCTCTCCCTTGTTTGAGAAACTAACATAAGGAGAAGGATGAAGAACTGACGAACAGAGCTGAGTGTAAACTGGAGTCCCTGCTGCTCTGTGGTGAGAAACAGAATTTCATGTGTACATGGGAGTCAACAAATTCATCACTTTGCTACTTCAACATATTTGTAAAGTATTGTGTACATTGTAACATAACTGTGCAAGCAAATGTCTTTTTTCGGAGTAATTCCAGGATAGTCATAAAACCCTGTGATTTATGGACTAGGACAGTCATCTCATTCTGCTCTTCATGCACCAGAAAGGATAGGACATTTTTTATTCTAATTTTTAGTTTAAGTCTAGAATCCAAGCATGTATAAAAGATCTGTTGTGACAAAGTTTAACTTGAGTACGAGAAACAACTATTGGCAAAACTGGCTCTCACCTCAAGAAGAACAAGAGAAAATGTATTGTTATGTCAAATGTGAAGCCACAGCTTAGAAACAGATTCAGACTACCCCAAATGCCATGTTCAAATGTGGTTACAATTTTATGAAGTTTTTATAGTAAAATAAGAAATAAAAATCACAAATGAAGACACATCAAGGAAGCCAATAATGAATGGGGGAATCTATCTATAGGCCCAGATGTGATAGTGTTCTAAGACTTTCAATGTGTACAATTTGGGTTCTACCTGAACATTCCAAAGGTATTTACAGAAAAGTCACACCAAGAAGTAGAGAACAAATGGTCATTTGGGGGACTAAGATAATCCAAGATCATTTGGCTCTGGAGAACTGCAAGATTTTAACTCTCCATATCCACTGACATTCTCATCAGCAGTCAGCCTTGTGGAAGTAATATTAGGGCATCATTTTCTGGGAACTTCAGTTCACACAACCATGTTCCAACCTGAAATGAAACAAAAGCAAAGGAGAAAGAAAAAAAAGTTAAATGAGTATTTTGTCAAAAATATTTGGAACAGTAAAACAAGACCAAATAAAAGCACCAAATCAGCATGTGCAGACATTTCAAGGTTTCTATCCTGAATCTTCTAAGCTAGTCTCTGACCAGTAACCATTTCCACTTCATCTCCTGCTTTAGTCTAAACCACATGCCTCATAAAAGACCAGAAATACCTTCAGGCAAAATTAAATATTTAGAGTTGAGAGCATCAAAGCCTTTTATCCCACAGGTGGAGGGCTGAAGTGAGCTGTCTTACAGACTACTGAATTTAGAGCTATTAAGAATTGATTGTCGAGATACTCTCACCACAGAGACAAACTACCTAGGTGGCTTTTCTCAAAGCTACAAAAGTGTTTGGATTAGAAGGCAGGCTGCCTATGATCTGGTACATGAGATGTAAATGCTCATGTCCACCTGTATAGCATTGTATGAGAAAATGCAAGCAAAAGTCCTTGGAATCAAATCCCATGCCATGCATTTCTACTAGGAGAGCACCCCTTGAAGAAAAGCTTTTATTGCCTTCTTCTTCTTCCAGAGTCAAGTTGTCTTGAGCTATCTTAGTCCTTCTACACTTCCAGAGAAAGTGGAAGATCTAACTGATTAGTGTGAGTGAGTAATGCTTAGCATTACCCAAACCAGTGTGTTCTCAGATGAAGCAGTTAACAGGACAATCTATAATTTCTGTTGGTGAGGAATTTTTCCTTTGATAGAACAGAGAAGTGTTACTCTGTTCATGCAACTAAGTATAAGGTAATTATTTGACATCCATCCACCATATCTTTCTGTAGCCTGTTTGTTGAAATCTGTATGAAAGTTGCCCTAAATTTCAGTGACTTGAATTTCATGCGATCTTAAATTTTAAGATAATGCTCAAGTATTTTTAATATTGTTAAAGACATTAATCTGTGTATTAATCAGCTTTCCATTGCTCAATCACTATATGAGTTAACTACCTTATGAAGACAAAAAGTTGATGTTGGCTCACAGGTTTAAAGATTTCAGTTTACGGTCAGTTGGCCCAAGTGTTTTCCACCAAAGGTCGCACATTACAGCAGAGGCATGTGGAAAGGCAAAACTTTTCAGTTCATTGAAAGGACTCACAATTCTCTTCAAGGGCATGCCATCCAATCCTCAGGAGGTCTTTCATAGAGGGCTGTCTCTTAAGGGTCTACCATGTACAAGCAGGACCATGGCCTAAGAAACAGTCCTTTAGTGCATAGACATAAGAGGGACATTCCACATCCTACATATAGCAATATGTCAAATAAAATTTTCATGAGACTTCATCTCCAAAATCAAAGCACATAACTGTAAAGGGAAAACAATCTTCTGTCCATGTACATGCTCTTTTCACTCTTACTCTCACTAGCCATCAGCCATGAACTCTTAGCCAACAACTTTCTTAGATCCTTAGTTATTATATCTGAAAATGGTGACAATAATTGCATTTGAAAAAAATCTGACTGCATGCTAGAAAGTCATAAGGAAAGAAAGGAGAGCTTTTTCTTTCTTCAGCTCCCATATGTTCTTGGTTGAATGCAATGGAGATAAACAAGTGAAATGCAAGCATAGTTTAATAACATGGAGTATATATATGGGGAGTACTTAGCATACAAGAACTCCACAAAGAGGTGTTTCTAAATCCAAGATAATGTAAAATTTTCAGCAAACAATAATATTTTCAAAGTGAGAAGACAGAGCAAAAATACGTTGAGTCTCCATGGGTGTCAACTTGTGAGAAGCAAATAAATATGAGACAAAGGCTGATTATAAAATCATGTCAGCCATCTGGTACCAGCTCCAGGGTGATAGGAACCTGAAGTTCTCTTCAGTGTAATAGACTTTGTTTTCCCTGACAAAAAGCAGTGGTCAATGTAGGAGCCATGATTCCTGTAAGCTTAGATTCTGGTTTTAATATAAGGAAATCAAGGAGTACCCTTGCACCGGCTTCTTAATTATCCATTATGTTCCATCATCCCTAGTACGGGGGAAGTATATTCTGGCTGCCCACAATGTGTGCTATGGCATTTCACTTTGTAGTCAATATTGATTTAATGTTACTGTTTTTGTTCAGTCAGTCTCTGCTGTAAGCAGTCTTGGCTGTTCCCTCTCTTCTGGTCATGTTGTCCCTCATAAAATACTTTTTGCAGCAATTTTCAGTGTGTTTTACTTACATAATTGTGTTCTTGTGATTTGTAAGTACTGGAAGTGTCAGTACTGGTCCGGCATCTCTTTAACTCCAAAGTCCAAGTGCAAGCAAGGTAAATAGCCTGAGCTTAGTAACTATGGATGGGAAGAGTTAATTAATGAGTAGATTGTACTTTAAAAAGTCATGTGAAAAGTAATATACATTTCATAACTAAATGTTACATAGCTTGTAACATTTGTAAAACAAAAAGCCTTATTTATGCATGGGCATTTAAAAAAAGGATTTTGGATAAAAGATAGGACATGTTTAAAATTTCACAGATGATTTTTTTTTTAAAGAAAAAGAAAGTTCTGGAGCATTGGGAAATCTCCTCTGTTTGCAAAAAGGAGCAAATTAGTTTGTGTCCCACACTAATGACAATATTCCCAATGTATGTGAGACCTACCTAACAATGATGTCTTCACAAAAGACTGTACTCATTGTGACATGAAAATGCATGCCTGTTCCTTTTATACAAAGGAAAATTAAATGGCAAACATGGAAAATAATAGAGCATGGGCAATTAAGTTTCTATCATTTGTCTGTTTGTGAAATGTATGTCAAGTTCTAACATCTCTGTCTTTGTGTTTGCATGTGTGTGTGTGTGTGTGTGTGTGTGTGTGTGTGTGTGTGTGTGTGTGTGTGTGTATACAACCTGAGGGATGGCAACTATATTAGACTCATGAATTTCACTGTGCATTGTAATATTTAATTTCCATATATGTAATTGACAATGAAATATAGACCATATTCCCATCTATCTACACTGTTACTGGCCAAAGCTTGCTGTAATATATTGCCTTTCTGATTAAAAAAAAAGCTTAAATCTGGAATATACATAACTTAACTGGAATTTTAAAATCTTTTTTAAATTAAATATATGTGACCTGCTATGTAAAAAATAAAAAATATACATATCAATGGGATCATGTTAAATTTTAAAATACATGTATAGTACATACTAAAATTAAGTATATCATCTTATCATTTCTTCATAGTAAAAATATTCAAAACTCTCCTTTTGGGTTTTTAGGTTTACACAGTACATCACTGTTATCTGTATTCACCTTCTTGTGTAACAGTACCACAATGTTTTTTCTGCCCTGCTGTAACTTAGTTTCTATTGCTAAAGCTCTCCTTCTTCTCAGCCCCTGTTATTCACCACCAATGCCAACTCCTATGAGAGCAACTTGTTTAGATTCCAGTTACAGTGAGTGTAGGCTTCATATATGATCAGAACATTCTTAGCCTTTTGGTTGGTAGAAGCTTGTTAAATTAATACATTTCAAAGTGGTTTACCTGCTAATCACATGGAGGTTAGATCAGACACAGAGGTGGGCAAAGAATAGTTATGACTATCTGAGAGGCTCAGGACAGCCTAAGGTAAATAGTAAATAGACTGGGGACTGGCAACATTCTAACCTCTGTACAGTTGTTCAAGTTCCAGTCAGTTAATCAGCCTTGCAGAGTGGTCCAATGTAGGATGAAGTTCTTCACAGAAACTCATGCACAGCTTTCATACTAAAGGTGGTTTACACACCATGCTTACAATGTTACTGCCTTCTGAATTAATTTGCATATCTACTCTTATTTGAAGCTTCTCCTTGTTTTCCCACCACTGCTTATATATTTCCACCAGTTTGAAGAACTACCCTTTGCATTACTTGTAGAACAGATCTCATGTAGACAAACCCCCCGCCCCAGCTTCTGTCCCTATAAGGCATACCTTTCACAGCTTTGTAGTCTTCTTGGTGACACTTCCCCTCTTCTGTGTGGTGAATGGCTCATGAGACTCCTTCCTGGCCTATGAGGTTTCATGAGACAAGTTTGCTATAATGCAAATTGGGATATCAATACATACTTTTTATATCCCTTCTCTTGTAGCTTTGAAGATGTTCTCTTTTCCTTTCACATTTAATACTTTGTTATGTGATATATTGAGTTAGACTGGCTGAGTTTATTCTGATTGGCAACATTTGGCCACTGTATATATGGTGAGTCATATAATTCCTAAGACCTGAGAAATTTTCTTTTATTTTTTCTTCAAATGAGAAAATCCCACTGGCATTTCGTGCTTTCACTGAATGCTAGTAGCTCCAGCATTTGCTTTTGTAATGCACGTTCCTGTGCATTCTCATCTTTCTTTCTTGTCCTTTTTCGGTAAACTCTCCGGGATATTTTCAAATACAATGATTTTAAAACTATACTTTTATTTAGTCAATCTTTCTGGAGAGTGAGTTTTTTCTATCACATCTACCACATCTTCAGCTTTGCAAGAGTATTTTTCAGCTCAATAATTTGTCTAATACTTTTGAAAATTTGATTCATCTCTTTAACTTTCTCTGTGAAGATATTGAAATACTTCTTTGTATATTTTTTAACTTGATTGTGTTTCCTATTAAATGGCTGTTTAAATAAATTATTCTCTCAGAGTTCTCCCATTCACAACACCATCTGATCAGTTTCTGGCATTTCATTGTCATCATAGGTGATTTCCGGGTTTCCTGAAAGTCCTGGATGCCTGCTGGCTTGCAGTTCTATGTGGGTATTAAAGATTCATTGTTCGTTTTAGTCTTACTAGTCTGACTTTGTTTGTGCCTTGTTTTTGAGAAATTCAAAGCAGGGTATTTATTTTCTTTGTGTTTGATTTAGCTTCCACTATTTCTGGATTGGATTGTAATAAGTCTGCCTGAAATCTGCCATCAGTATTGTATCATTATTCCTGCTGCTGCAGACAAGTCCTGACAATGTTTCCTGAATCTTCAGTTTGTCTACTATTCAGAATGAACCAGGGAGCTTCATAGAAAGTGAAGTCCATCTCCACATGGCACCCTTTGCAGGCAGGATGAGCCAGATGCCTCTGGTATACACAGGGGGATTCTGAAAAGAGAGGGAAAGCTGAAAGGACTGTGAATGACCCAGTCTTGGGCTCCTATACCAGGCTTGGGGCCACCATTAACAAAAGCTGGGTTACCAAGATCATCACAAAGCTGAGGGAGGAGGAAGGCCTTTGTTGCTATGGGTTACCTATTAAGGAAATAGACTAGTGGCCAAAGACCATTGACCATTGTAACTAGCAACAAAAGATGGTACTTGTATTAGAAGTCCAGTATACTATGGCCATGTACCTTCTCCTGATAACTGTAGCTGCTCCAGTTTTTATGTCACAGATCTTATTTTAACAACATCATAAGGAGTATTTGGTGCATAGATAGCTGTGTGTATGTGGATGATTGCCTGGGTGTAATAGCTATACTTTATCATGTAGTTAACTGAAACAAATGATTTGTGGAAAACATAAATAAATAGTAGTGGCCCTATAGCTAAGGTTCAGGGAACACTGCAGAGGAAGGGATAAAAAATATCATAAGAGCCAGAGGATCAGGAAGTTTACTGTGAGATGGCATCTCCTGCACTGTCAGGAGATACACCCATATAGTCTCACCAACGTGATGACCCAAATGTACACTGAACAAGGATAGCACCAATGAACATGAGAAACTGGACAGAGAAAAGCCTGCAAGGCCTACAAGGCCTCAGCTCTCCACAAAGAACTAAAGGCAACAGAGGAAAGCCAGGAACAGAAGAGGTGGACTTCCTCAGTCTCAGCCCCAGTTGGTGGAATCAGGGGGAATTAGTAGAAGATGTAGCCTGTTAGAGGCGATACGTCACTAGGGCGGAGGCTTTGAGGTTGTAAAACCCCATCGCATTTCCAGTTCGTTCTGTTTGCTTCATGATCATGTCTCAGGATGTGAGCTCTCAGCTGTTGCTTCATTGACACATCTGCCTACCTGTTGCCATGCTTCACATGACGGTCATAGACTCTAACCCTCTCGAACTGTGAGGCCCCAAATTAAATGCTTTCTTTTATGAATTATATTGGTCCTGATGTTTTGTCATAGCAAATAAAAATAACTAAGATAGTTTCCAAGAAGTTTGCCTACCCTCCTCCTATATGTTTACCAATGCCTTAAAGTAATGTGAGAGTGTCCACAATCTGTATTGTCTATAGAATTATAGTCAACCAAATTAACTTGGATTTTTTAGTGATGTAGCTTCTATCTGGTAATGGCTTTCATCAAGAAGAGTGAATATTGCCTTTTTCTATCTTACAAAAGAAATTTGGATTTCTGGCAACTTCTCACCCCATCCCATAACATCATGAGACAGAAACTCAGACTAAAGAACCCTAGAACTTAATACCTCTGTATCCTCCCCACCCCAACAATAAGAACAATTCTAATGAGACAGACTGAGAGAACTGAGAGCTTAAGCCTGTGCTACATGTCTTTGCTTTGGAAGACTTTGGGATTTTATACTTAAAATTTCTCTATTGTACAACCCATTTATTCATTCTAGAAAATATTTTTCATGAAGATATTCAGTGTAGCTTTAGACTATATTATACTGAACATTCAGGGACATTGCTTCAGTTTATTTGAATCAGTTAACTAACCATATCTCTAAAAATGATGTATTATAGAGAGTTGTTCAGATTTACACTGTAGAATGTATTGTGTGACTCAATGCAGTACTAATCTATGTTAAATAAAGTCTGTGGCTAGTATAATTGCAGATGCACAGCCAATTGTTTTAAAGAAAATAATAAGAGTTTCTCAGTTGTTAAAGGTTGAGAATTGGCTCTATTGGACAGTTTTTCTTAGGTTCATTTGTGAGACTGCAGTCACTATCAGCTGGATTGTTTTGAAGTCACAAGCAAGTTGGTCCTGGTTGAATTCTTATCTATGTGAACTTCTCCATTTCTTTCTTTAAATTTTTTTTTGTTTTTCTGTGTATAAATATTTCCTCACCTGTATGTGCCTGTGCCTCATGCATGATTGGTGTCCATGGAGGCCAGTAAAGAGCACCCTAAGCCCTGGAGCTGGAGTTTCACATGTTTGTGAGACACTGTTGAAAGGACCAAGCAGACGCCACAACAGACTGTTCAGTCTTCTCTCAGAGATCAGGCCTCAATTTCAGTTTCCTGAGAATGAGCAAGCAGTTTCTGGGAGGGCTATGAACAAAAGACAATTAATTACTGATTCCCTTGTCAGCAGGGACAGGAAGATAGGACACACCAAGCCAGGGCCATTGAGCCAGCCCCCACAGTCAGTAAGTGCTAGGCCAGCCAGCCTCCACAGCAGCTCAAGGACAAAGCCTGGGACTTGTTCAAGACTGCTCAAAAATAGATAAATTGTAGCCCTGGCAAACTTCCAACTAGCCAGTTAAAAGTTCCTAACATGATTGCCACTCACATAAACCAATCCTGAGTCTGTTCCTATGTATTCTGTAGACCCCAAGACCCCCCTTGCTTTACTCCCTATAAAAACCCTGCTCATTGGTAGAGCATTTGCCTAGCAAGTGCAAGGTCCTGGGTTCGATCCTCAGCTAAAAAAAAAAAAAACAAAAAAAAAAAAACTTGCCCCATTACTACTCAGTGTCTTTCCTGCTCTGCTGCTGCATCAGATGGATGGAGAGGCCTGAGTTAACTCACAATAAAAAGAGTCTTTGATTTTTGCATCAGATTTAGTCTTTTGGGAGTCTTTGGGGGTCCAGACTCTAGGCACAACAACCATGTGTGTGCTGGAAATTGAACTCAGATCCTATGCAAGAATAGCTAATGGTCCAAACCACTAAGCTGTATTTCCAGCCACTCCATTGAACGTCTTGAACATTATTACCATGTGGTGCCTTGCTTCTTCCAAGTATGGAATTCTAGGCAGTATAGCAGAGATGTCTAGGTTTTCATAATCAGGACTTGAAAGAATATCATTCCACTTTACTTTGCTGTACAAATAATGTGAAAAAGAACCATCAGGAGTATATATTAAAGTGTCTGGAATGTAAGATGTGTATCTGTTAAGTTAATTGTGATTTAAAAATAATTCCTACTCTCTTATTACCATGAATTCACTTCTCGTGTTTACATAGAGTCCTTAATGTTTAAAATCAGGACATTCTAGTTTTTGTTCTTTTTATTCTCTATGCCATGATCTAGGAAGACTAACTTTGCTCAAAGCATTTTAATTGTCCTGATTTGAGTCTGAAGATTAATTCAAATGACCACAGAGTTTCAACTTGGAATATAATTTGTCAGTTTAATTAATTCCTTTAGCCTAGACCTACACTGCATTAAATAAATGCTAGTGAACTAAGCAATTAATTCATGTTCCAAGAGTGACTTATTGACTTGTAAAGAGTAGCTTAGAAACCAGGGGATTTGGACTCAATAAAATATTTGCTCTCTATTCTATACTAATACTTCTAATACAAATCACATTGGGATATTGTACACATGTAGGATCTGAGTCAGTAGAATTGAAGTGAGGCTGAGATTCTACATTTCTTTAACATCCAAGATGCTATGGTACCACATTCTGCCAGGCCATGTGGAACATGACAATGTCAGACAGTCAAAGTTTACGTAAAAGAATTGTTATCATAACAATGCTTACTTTTTCAGGTTTATTTATGTTGATAATTACAGCCTACCAAAATAAAAAAGAACTATATTCCATAGGATATTTCAGCTACAATTTCCCTTAAATAATTCTTTCTAAACAGAATATCATTTAAAATAAATTACTATCTACATATAACCTCATTTTCTGTTTTAAGAAGTTTCATTTTGAAGTAATTGATGTGATAGCTCTTTAGTAAATGTTTTTTCAAATGGTAAAATAAGGATTTCACACACACACACACACACACACACACACACACACACACGTATTTAGCCCTTACTTTTTCTCTTCTAGCTGAAACATCTTAGAATCTAATTATGTCTAACCTCCACCATTTACTGTGTACCCACCTTTTGACTCCTGTGTCCTTCCTGACTCTTACTCATCCACAGCATGCCATGAGTGATGCCACTGTTAGGGTCTATTCCATATTTTACTTTAATCTCTTCTACCACCATTTTGGTCCTCATGAGCATATTTTTATTTAGGACAGTTATTAACAGAATGTATTTTATTTTGAGAATTTTTCTTACCTTTGCACACAAAGTAACTTTTGAAAACCCTATGAGCTAAGATTTCTTGTCGTAGTCAACAAAACTTGGCTACCTATGTAAGAGAAAAGCAGGCAAATGGATGGGTCTAGAAAAAAATCATCCTGAGTGAGGTAACCCAGACTCAGAAAGACAAACATGGTATGTACTCACTCATAGGTGGCTACTAGATGTAAAACAAAGGATGACTGGACTGCTACTCACAACTCCAGGGAGGCTACCTAATAAAGAGGACCTTAAGAAAGACACAGGGATCACCCAATGACAGAGAAATGGATGAGATCTACATGAACATCCTGGACGTGGGGGGGTGGTGTAATGAAGGGCAAGGGTCAAGGGAAGGAGAGCTTAGGAGAGCTTAGGGGAGCGGGAGATCCCAGCTGGATCAAGAACAGAGAGGGAGAACAAGGAAAGAGAGACCATGATAAATGAAGTCCACATGGGAATAGGAAGAAGTAAAGTGCTGGAGAGGTCCCCAGAAATCCACAAAGATACCTCCACAATAGCCTACTAGCAATGGTTGAGAGAAAGCCCAAACTGACCTAGTCTGGTGATCAGATGGCCAAACACCCTAACAGTCATGCTAGAACTCTCATCCAATGACTGATGGAAGATGATGCAGAGATCCACGGCCAGGCCCCAGGTGGAGCTCTGGGAGTCCAATTGGCAAGAAAGAGGAGGGATAGTATGAGCGAGAATTGTTGAGACCAAGATTCGAAAAAGCACAGGGACAAATAGCTGAAGTAGTGGAAACACATGATCTATGAACCAATAGATGAGGATCCCGCACCTGTATCAGGCCCCCTCGATAGGTGAGACAGTCGATTAGATTGAACTGTTAGGGAGGGCCCCAGGCAGTGGGACTGGGACCTGTTCTTGGTGAATGAGCTGGCTGTTTGGAGCCTGGGGCCTATGCAGGGACACTTTGCTCAGCCTGGGTGAAGGAAGGAGGGGACTGGACCTGCTTTGACTGAATCTACCAGGCTAGGCTGAATCCCCAGGGGCGTCCTTGCCCTGGAGGAGATGGGAATGGGGGGTGGATTGAGGGGAAGAATGCTGGGGGATGGGAGGAGGGAGGACAGAGGAATCCATGGCTAATATGTAAAATTAGATTAAATTATAAAATAAAAATATATACATTAGAAAAATGTAAATAACCCACAAGACCTGAGAAAGAAAAACCTTTGCTTATAGAAAGGTGACAAACTTACAACTTACACCTGTTCTCTTTGCTTTGACTCCCCAGTAAAGTGTACAGATGCCACATGTATCTCTCTCAGTGCATTACAGTAATGAAACAGTGGGGATAGTCATAGCAGCCCAGCTAAGTCTACCGCCAACTGGGAAGTGCTGCATATAATGCTATCAAGATGATAACAGAAGTAGAAGCAACACTTGATATTGGATTAAAGGAATATAGGTCCCCTCTGTCTCTAGCATAGACTGAGCCTGAAATGATGCCGACCACCTCATTGTATTATTGCTTACAGATTATCTGGTCTCCTCCTCACGCTAGTGTGGATCTCACCTAAAATACCTTATTTCTCTCAGTTTATTGCCATGCAATGTAACACTTTTTCTGAAAGAAGAACATGAAGATGAACAACTACTATTACAAAAATGAGATGCCACAATTCACTCACTTTGCATAAGAATCTATTTCACCAAAAACTGTCAACCTTCATATCCATATTTTCATATGTAAGTCATAGGAGAGATTACTATTTTGCAAAATAAGGTTGTCACAGTGATTAACTGAATAGATCTATTCATAGGCAGGTGTCACTAATGCCTGAGGAATTTTGAGAATTAAGAGAACTAAGTGGTGGTTTTTGAGAAATAGCTCAACTACCAATCATAGTATATTATACTAACTTGCAGTGTGAGAATTTTAATCTGGTATCTTGTAAGCTTGCCAGACTTGAGGTCAAGGGCAAAGTCCCCCTTAAGACTCTCTCACTTCAGATACTAACCATAAACAGCAGTCTCTAAGCTGCCCTGATTCATAATAAGCTACCTACAAAGTCAAAGAATTCCCACTGTGCCCTCAGGTTTGATAATGATCTTAAATTCACGGAACTCGAGAAAATGCAATCCTTATGGCTAAAATTTTACAATACCAAGAAGATAGTGATGAAAACCAGCCAAAGAGAGAGACAGAAAAAGTCTGCAGAGATTCCATATAAGAAGCTGTCTTCTCCTCAGGAAGCATCACTATTTAGTGTTTCATAGTGTAGCCAGGGAAGCTTACCACACTTTGTATGCACAGCTTTGTGGATGAGTTCATTATGTTCACCATTGATTGAATTACTGGCAGTACACAGGAGCTTGTCTTCAAGCTCTCTTCCTCTCCCTAGAGATTATCTGATATTAAATGATTCAAACTCTTGATTCTCTAATTGCATATTTGCCTTTCTGTAGTGGTCAGCTCTGTATCACAACGCTAGGCATGTTAGTATTAATTGTGGAGGAACCTACCTTTAAATTACCTATTATCATAAGAATTATTAGCTACAATCATAAAGCCTACCATAAAGAATGAAGGCAGCCAATGAGACAGAATACTCTGAGGTTCTGAAGACTACACAAGAACCAGGGGCAGAGGACAACTGATTCCTTTATTACATACACATACGTTTATGTAATTGTTTTAACAATTGTGTGTAATTCCATAAGGTAAACAATACCTCCAAGGTTCTACAGGAGAAAAGAATTCCAACAGAGAGGTTGACTGGATCTTTGAGATTTCTGAAAACAGTATATATTGACTATTAAGCCAAATATCCAACATCTTTCAATAGTATAGCAAAAGCGCTACATTAACCATAAAATATTATTGTATATATAATGAAAGAAAATGGTGTCTGTTTAGATTATTCTTCTGTAAAATAAGTGGGAAATAATGCTCTGTTTCTTTACTATTTGGATGTGTGCACAGGGACTAGTGAACCTTAATGAAAAAGAGAAACCTAGAAGTAAATATAAGCCATCTAGACAAATGAAAACTTGTTCATATGAGGGTTTCCTGTTGCATGATAGAAAGTGTTTTATTGGAAACCTTGTTAATCTGTGAAGATACCAAATTTCTCAAGAAAGGAACAAATATTTCATCCCTTTGATTTCTCACATGGCAGTCATATTTTTTTTTGAAACTCAAGGACCATTTTATTAGCGTTTTATTAGAGAAAAACTAAAGGCAAACTGTGAGTCTTGGCAGCTATGGTAAGGAAAGAAATGAAGAATGGGGAGAAAATGATGCCTTTTAAATGCTGGGCATTACCTTGGTTAGGGCTTCTATTGCTGTGAAGAGACACTATGGCCACAGCAACTCTTATAAAGGAAAACATTTAATTGGGGTTGGCTTGCAGTTCAGAGGTTTAGCCTATTATTGTCACAGTGGGTAGCATGCAGGCAGACATGGTGCTGGAGAAAGAGATGAGAGTTCTACATCTTGATGGAAGTGAACTGAGACACTCTGCCTCCAACAAGGCCACATCTCCTAATTAGTGCCACTCCTTACCATACCCATGCAAACCACCAGAGGCAGGAGTCTTGGCTAGCAGCTGTGTGACAGAAAGGAAGATGGCTTCAGAGAAAGTGTAAGAAAGACCAGTAGTATCAGGGAAAATATGCTTAGACCTTTTACCGGTATCTCAAAGAAAAATGGGACAGAAATAAAGAAAGGAGACATTATACTTTTCTGAGTTGGACCTCAGAAAAGCAGGCAGATGCCATGGTGAAAGCTTTGTACAAAGCCGTGACACCTGGAAGTCATTCTGTAAGTGGTAATTTTTGTTGTCTTTCAAAACAAATGTTTAATTTTCGCATTACTGTTTTAGTGTAAATTCTCAGCCTGAGAGTTACTGTGAATTCCGAAAACATTGCTCATTTTGTTCTAAAGTTACACTGGCACCTAGTGGTTTTAAAAAGTCAGAGCCAGAAAAACATAAGTGGATTGATTATTCATATATTTTATCATCTCACTTATACAAAAAGTAAAATAGGTGTTTTTCTTCATTATATTCCAAGTTTTCCTGGCATTTTTAATGTATATGAATTTGGATAACATGACTAATTTATGCCATTCCCATTGAAGCATGTTGTATCCTTTGTCAGTCACATGTAGAGTATGAGAAAGAATATACAATAGATAATGTTTCAGGTTTCAGTAGTTTGGATGACAAATTTGTTGTATTTTACTAATTTTCAAGAGTAATTTCATTAGCCAATTCTGATTATATAGCTAAAGTATTCAATTTGTCTCACAAATACTCAGTTAATAGGAAACTAGAAATTTCTGGGTTCTGTTTCAGAATTTATTTTCTTTCCCATGGGCAGCTTTTCTCAAACTGAGACAGGACACCACTAGCACTATGCCTGGAATGACTTCTTTATTGATGCTATGATGACCAACATTACCCAAGAATCAGAGATAATTTCTAACATAACTTCAGAGGATATGCTCTTAATATCCTATTTATTACAGAGAACCGGCCGAAGCAAAGCTGTGACGTCAAGGAAGACTGACAGGTAGGGCTGGGGACTTCCAATCCAGCCCAGCTTGTGCTTTGTTCCAAAAAGTTTCATCTACCTGGTAGCTGGAGTTTGTCCTTTGCCAACCTTTCTTGTGTCTTCGTCCCCATCCCCAGCAATGTAGAAGAGGACTTCACCTTGTGTTTCACCCTCTGTGGGAGAAACTGGATAGATGGCCAATTTAAATGGGTAACTATTAGAGGAATGCTTACTAAAGGTGTACAGGACATGGAATTTTGAAGAATGTAGCACATCTCCACCTGTGGTGAACTGCTGGTATCCAAGCCCTAACTGTAACATCTACAGTTGATACAAGGTTTTAATTAGAAAAATTAAAGTCACTGGATGGTTACAATTTAGTTTTTTCTACTTCCCTTTCTGTAAAAGATAATCCCATACACCAATCTTTAATTTTTTTAATTTATTTTTTAAAAACACATTTTTTCCATTTTACATAACAATCCCAGTTCCTCCTTTCTCCCCTTTTCCTACCCCCCACTTTCCCCAGTCCCACCCCCATCCACTCCTCAGATAGAGTAAGGCCTCCCATGGGGAGTCAACAAAGTCTGGCATACTAAATTGAGGTAGGACCAAGCTCCTCCCTCCTCTGTCAAGACTGAGCAAGGTATCCCACCCTAGGGAATGTGTTCCAAAAAGCCATTTCATGTACTTAGGATAAGTCCTGATCCTACTTCTAGGGGCTCCCCAAACAATTCTAGCCACATAACTGTCACCCACATTCAGAGGGCCCATTTTAGTCCTATGCATGTTCCCAGCTGACAGGCCAGAGTCCATGAGCTCCTGTCAGCTTGGGTCAGCTGTCTCTGTGGTTTTCCCCATCATGATCTTGACCTCACTTGCTCCTTTATTCCCTCCTCCCTCTCTTTAGTTGAAGTCTAGGAGCTCAGCCCAGTGCTTAGTTATGGATTACTGAATCTGCTTCCATCAGTTACTAGATGTAGGCTCTATGATGGCAATTAGGGTAGTCACTAATTTTATTATAGGAAAAGGTAAGCTCAGGCACCCTCTCCATTATTGCTAGGAGTCTTACTTGGTGTCATCCTTATGGATTCCAAAAATCAATTGAAATAATGGAGATTCCTTAAAGACTAATATACAACTGTCAATGTGTTTTCTGGTTAAATGGAAGAGCTAGTCTCTGAAAACAAATAAAATTAGTGGTTTTCTACAAGTAGATTAAGACTTTGTAAATTTTGATAGTTATTTTTACCATGTTCATAAGAAAAACATATATATTTTGAATTTTATTAAAAAAAAACCAAATCTTACATTCTATCTTTAATATCAAGTGTAAGACTTTATTCTCTTTGTGTTTAATGCAATAAGCCAACAAACACCCACGGGAGTTTTTGGTATTCAGTAGTTGGCATTTCAAAGTAGGTTGTAGAACTTTAGGATTTACTAGTAGGGTTGCCGCATATCATATTACAGTGCATCACAAATCAACTTTAAAAACAGATCACCAAGTTATATTCTTATAACTTGGTGTAATCTGGATGAGAATCAATTTATCTGCAAAGTTGTGGCCTAAAATTTTCATGTACTATATACATTTGTCTTAGAATTAGAAAGAAACTTTTTTGTGTAACTAAACAAGTATCAAAATGTCAGTAGTTGATAGAGAATACATAATAGGATTCATGGGCTCTATTTGTTGATAATAATTGTGTTTTTATGTTTTGTGGCACCATAGAAAAATTCATAGTCATAGGGAATTTGATAAACACAACATAAAACCATGTGAAGCCCTTAGTTTCCAAGTTCCATAAAATCAAAGATATATCAGATTTCCAAATGACAGTCATTAGTTCAAGATAAGGAGAAAGAGGTGATGTTTCAGTATTTGTAAATCTTCTCTAGGTAGAAATGTTGTTCACTCAGAGTACAAGTAGTACATTGTGCCAGGATCAAAATATAATTATTTATGGTGAATGACCTTTTGATGGAAATTCAAGAGGTTTGTTTATATTTAATATATTAATCCTATGTGCAATAATCACAGACAAACGTACAAAAGTAAGAGGATTTTTCATTGGTCCTTTAAGATACAGCTTTCCAGAGGATCTCAGGGTTAAAATAGAAAATATCAATCTTGTACAACAGAGTACTCAGGTATTCTGAGTTTGTGGTGGGTATCAAAATCTTTTCAGAGTTATTATTTTTTAAATAAATCCCACAAACCAGCTTGGAGAAATGTTTAATTTTCTAACAAAATAAATTATCCACTAAGGTATGGTAACAAAATTATTTTTTTCATTTCAGAAACATGGAACTTGTTTATTTTTTAAGAATTACATCAGAAAAATGACAGTGTATCATCTTCCAATGTGACATGCACAGAAGTACTTCATGGGATTATTGTAGGGTTCTTAAAGGTACCATGACCACAGGCCACATGGAAGACGCAAAGCAGAGACATCCACAGGATCTTTACTTGTTGGTTAATGCTATTTCTTCCATACAATGCCTGAGAATAGATACCTCTTACGGTAGAGGTTTACTCTTTGTCTCATAAATGTAGAAAATATTGAACTCTTATTGGCTCTACAAAAAAGGAGCAGTGGTATATTATTACCCATTGCCTTTGATCTATATTGATTTTTATTTGTGCAAGGTACATGTGCTTTATGTACTTACGTTAAATACATAAGCATATGTATATATTAGGTATAAATAAAAAAAGAGATACTTGCAGTATACTGCAAATATTAGTACTGAAAATCATCAAAAATTTATAGTGCTTAAATTCTAAATATTACAGAGCAGCTTTGTATCTTCAGTATCATGATTATGACTAATATTAGGAAAGCCTTAATCTCTGAACAGTTGGGGGTCAGAAACCACTAGTTATGTTTACAGCAAGAGTTTAGTATGAATAATTTTGAACTGAGTACTACAAACTGACAACTGGTAGACAAATAAGAAAACAATAAAACTCCAGGAAAATGAAAACTGTTAGAAGCAGCTCTCACCCCTGGGGCTGAGAAAACAAGTAAGATTGTAGAAATTACTAAAACATAGATATTTCAAGAAGAACCCAGTGGACTCAGATCTCTGAATGTTACAAACTAATGCAGGCCCCTCTCTAAGAAAGAACCACATAACCGTATCTTTAAAATGGTACAAAATATAAAGCTGGAAGAGTTACCAAGGTAAAGAAGTCTCTGAAATGCTGCTGCAGGCACAGGAAATAAAGCCAACTAGCAAGAAGCAATCAGGCAACCCCCCTTTTCTCTAGCCTCCCAGGTTCTGTGCAGTGCCTTTACCCCAGTTTGTGAATTCTCAGCCCTAGTTCCAAAGCTGAGAGGAGTACACCCGGAACTTAGTCATTATGGTTGTAACCCACACCAGACCTTCTTCATGCAGAGGAAAGTTTATTTTCCCTTGACTTGGTTGTGCTGTACCCAAAAAATAAATCCATGGGCTGTAATTCAATTCGAGGCATAATACCTCTGTCATATCACCACACTTTTCACTGGAAATATTATGAAGTTATAGCTGACATCTTACTCCGTGTTCTCCACACCACTTACAGAGCCTGTATTAATACTACATGCTTAACAAATGTTAGTTTAATGAATGAATGTGTGAAAGTGTATTCTCAGCGCAACTTGGAGTCCTTAATATTCTTTAAGCAATGAATTTTTCATTGCATTTGATCACTCTAAAAGAATATAAATAGTTATTCTATAAAACTGTAGCAATGCAGAAATATGAATTCAAAACTTCAGAAGCTCTGGTGCTTAATTAAGGCAGTTAGTATAGATTTTACATTTCTTCCTTAAACTACATGGGGCATAAACAACTAAATTTACTTTCTCCTTTGGGTTTCCTCTTCAACTAAATCTACCTTTCTAAAACACCAACAGTGTATCCAGCTGTCTTGGGATCTTGTAGTTTACATAGTAAATCATGTTTGTAAGAATGAACTGAGTATGTTCTGCGTACTGTATGATGAAGAACAGCCTCTGGTCAGCAGGCTAAAAAACAAGCATAAGAACAAACAGTTATAGACACCCACGGGCAGTCCCTGGTTCCTCCACATAAAACACATCTAGTTTATTGAGGAAATAACTAGGCCTTTAAGTCAGTGTTTAGAGACAGAACAGTAAGTTTTGAAGCTAATTCTAAACCATTGCTATCCTGTATAGTGTGGCATCTCTGACCCCAACTCAGCAGGTGATAGTTGCTTTGTTCCACAAAGCTTGACACCAAGAAGGTTTCCTGAGGGACAAAATTGCCTCCTTCAAGAACCAGCACCAAGACCTTGACTAGTCCTCTTCTGATCTTCTTCTTCTTCTTCTTGTTTTCCCTTTGAGTCCCATTAGGATGCAGAGGGTTCACATGCAATTCTTCTAAATGCTTATTCCAGAAGGTACTGTGGAGTTAACCATAAAACAAGGTCAAGATTAACATTAATGGCATGGATGTTGCAGGAAATTATGAATTCATAGTAATTAAACACTTATTACTCTCACCTATCCTATGGGGTAATTCTAGGGATGCACTGTGTTGCAAATATGAAGGACTCATTCAATGTTATTTTTTTCTTTTTTTATTTATTATATTTGTGTTTTAATTTTACATATCTGCCATGGGTTCCCCTGTCCTCTCCCCTCCCTCCCCTGCCCCACCTTCCTCCCAGCCCCTCCCCTCCATTCCCATCTCCTCCAGGGCCAAGGCTCCCCTGGGGATTTAATTAAACCTGGTAGATTCAGTACAGGCAGGTCCAGCCCCTCTTTCCAGGCTGAGCAAATTGTCCCTGTGTAAGCCCAGGGTTCCAAACAGCCAGCTCATGCACTAAGGACAGGTCCCAGTCCCACAGCCTGGATGCCTCTCAAACAGTTCAAGCTATTCAATTGTCTCACTTATCCAGAGGGCCTGATCCAGCTGGGGGCTCCACAGCTTTTGGTTCATAATTCATGTGCTTCCATTCATTTGGCTATTTGTCCCTGTGCTTTTCCAATCTTGGTCTCAACAATTCACGCTCTTACAACCCCTCCTCTTTCTCAACAGTTGGACTCCTGGAGCTCCACTTGGGGCCTGGCGGAGGATCTCTTCCATCAGTTATTGTTCAGTATTATTTTATGTGAATTTTCACCGTGTTCTTCATTTAAAAAAAAAAAAAAACTTTGTTAGTGATGATGTTTCTTGTCATATAAACTATACCTTATTTAATAATATAATTATTATCAGAAAAATTTGCAGTTAAGATTACTTTAATTATTAGTCAATATTTTAAGATACAAGATACTATCAATATTTCCTGTCTTTCATGTATTTGGATTATATCTTCAATATTGTTGAATATAAATTATTAGAAATTAATTACAAATGTTATTCCTACATGTTATTAAAACCTATGAATATGAGCTTTGAGTAGGAAAAACAAATGACTGTAGAAATGTAAGTGATGCCAGCACACTCCTGATGTTTGCTCAGAACTTCACACGGGACAATTGCCTTCCCTTGAACTAATGCCTGAGGAGAAAATATTAGCGTATCAATAGACACAAAAGCTCAGATATGTATTAACAGACTTTCTAATAATCAGATCATCCAAGTTACAAGTAAGTGTTGAGAAATGATTAAAAGTAAAATTAGATAAGTCCTTATCATGACCAGAAAAAGAAAAATTAATCTGAGAAAAGAAATGAATAAATCTACTGGTATAATTATAATTAGTACCATTTTATTGAAAAGATACATGATATTTGATAACCAGATTCTTATTAATGCTCATGTACTATGTAACTTTTATAGTTACAATTTTTAGCCAACATTGAAAATGGGCCCTTAAAATCTCTCATTTTGTAAATACATAGGACAAAGCAAATATTTATTGCAGCTAAAATGTCCTTCAATTTTCAGGGGGAAATAGAAGGAAACTAATGTCATTAATGTGATAAATTAAATTAGTATGAGCAGATGTGTTGTCCCTCATTTCTGTCTGTCTTCACAACCAAAGCTTCTTAAAGGAAGACCATAACCTTCAATGAGCACACTGATGAATGATTCAGAGGGTGTAGAAGACAAGATAAAGCATAAGAAAAGATTGCATGTAATACCTTGTCAGAGCACATTAAAACACGCCGTTAAATACATACATGTATGTGTCTGTATACCACTATGTATATGTCTAAACCTAAAGAATGTGTAACATTACAAGTGTATTCAAATGTCAGCTATGGTCTTTGAATAATATGATGTCTTATTGTAGATTGATCAGTTGCAATACATGGTCCCTGCTGATGGAACTTGACAGCGGGCAATGTGATGACAGTGTGGGATATATGGGAAATATTCATCTCCTTTCAATTTTGTTGTGAACTTTAAGGTCTTCATTTTAGAGGTTGAAGAGAGGATAACATATACAAGCTTCATATACAAGCCTGAGGAACTGAGTTTTATTTGTATGCTCTGTGAATACAAATATAAATGCTGCTGCTTTATAACTAATAGCTTTAATAATTGGATGTAATTTTGGAAACAATGTATGTTGTCCTTACAATATTCAACAAATATAAGCAAGCACACTATTGCCTCAAAAATAAATGACATTTTTCTTTTAGGTAGAGAATAACATTATCAGAAAATTTGTACTTCTATTAATACAGACAATGAGAGGAACTACTGCATTCACCATCCAGAATTAATACCATCATGTTATACACACCTCTGATCTTTCCTCTGCTTTGTAAATGACAATACTATTTGGCAAATGCCCTCACTATCACCAATGTATACACTTTGGAGAAAGTTTACCTTTAAAAAACATTTATCAGGGCAGCACAACATGCAATCAATCTTCTTTAAAACATAAGTGAGTGTAGACACCATTTAGCAGATCTGCTCAGCTCGTTTATCTTATTTAACTGAAGCCTTTTGTCTATCAGCTAACAATTTTCAGACCTAGAAACCACCATTTTGGTATTCAGTTTTATGGAGTGGAGGATTTAGAAGGAACTGAAATTCTGTTACTCTTTTTCTTCATAGAACAGCTTTCCTTGTGTTATTTTTCTCCTACTAATTTGGGACTCAATGATTTCTTTGTTCTCTTAGTGATTCATATTCTACAGCATTCATTTATAAAATTGTATTTAAAGTTCTAACAGGGGAAAAGGATGAATTAACTTTACCAATTCATCTTTCTCCATTGTAATTAAAATATAATCATTAATTATATATTTACAGATCAAACAATGTCTTAATATAAACAATTGTTATCAAGGAAAAATGTTTAAATTATGATCTTAGGTGAGAGAGTAAGCAATCTATTGTCTCTAAAAAATGGTAAGGAAATAAAAAATAGAGTTCTCAAACTCAAAACCAGGTAAATCTTTTGATTTCTTGTAATGAGTGGCAATGAAGAACTGATGAAATTGTCTTCCAACATTAAAGCATATTCACTTCCTGCTAATCCACCTGTATTTAATTTCCCAGAGGACTTTAGGCTGACTGCGGCAAAGGGAAGAAGTCCAAAGTTGCTCCCATTAGCCTCCATCAGCAATGAGCACATCTTTCTGCTATTGCTGCAGTAGTTTATACATGGAGCACTCAACAGAGATTTATTTGTCATCTGGAGCTCAGAGAAACATACAATGGAACAACAAATGACAAATGCCATAATTGCTTAGGGGTATTATCATTCCTGCTGTGACAGATCAAATCTGGAAGCTTAAAATAAACTAAGCAAGCATTCAGTCTACTAAAGAGCATGAACCAAGTAATTGCTTACTTTTTTCAGAGTTCAGTGGAAAGTCAACCATTAGAGCAAGTGATTTCAGCTTTGTCATTTAACAATAAACGCGCTCACCAGAGCTTGACTGGTTTTCTGTTGTTCTTTTTTTGTGCCACTTGGCATAAAACAGAAATCAACTTCGAGAGGGCACAGTGTGTTGGGGGCAGTGAGTTGACATATGGTATGATAATTTTTCTATCTCCATCAACCAAACTTGTTTTCTTCACTCGTGCACAATGGACTTAGAGTTAAGAGGCATGGTTCTAGACATGCACACACAATCTTCAAGTTAACTCTTACTCTGCTTCACCATATGAATAAAAAAATTGGGATCGTATTTGTGACATTTCTCTTGCCAGATGTTTGTATATAACAAGAGAACTAGAAAATCAATTAAAACATATAGATGATAGATAGATAGATAGATAGATAGATAGATAGACAGACAGACAGACAGACAGACAGACAGACAGATAGATAGATAGATAGATAGATAGATAGATAGATAGATGAGAGAGAGCGAGAGAGCGAGAGAGAGAGAATGGTGAATTTTATAGTTTCATGTTCAAGAAGTAAACTATGCACAAGGAGAGTGAGGGCATAATATCCATTTAAATTCCTGCCATGTGTCAAGAATGTCTTTGGACATTAATGAAGAGACCATTGCATAGCACTCTCTTAGCTCCATGAATTTCTGAAGGGAACAACTTCTCATTGCAAAATCAGATGGTGTCTAATCAAGTTCTGATCCCGTGATACTTGTGATAGATATGGTTGCACTGGCTCTCCTCAGCTGCATGCACAGTGCATATCGCTGACAAGAAAGGAGATTCCACAGCAAAAAAAGCTGCACACAGGTTGAAACAGCCTCCTCTGCTCATAGCATCCCAGTTTTACACAGCATATGAGTATGGTGGTGCTTTCTCTCCAGAAAAATAATACTACCTTTCTTTCTTATGGATTAGTTATGATTAAACTAAATGATTAAATAGTTAGTGAAAGGACTTTTTAAAAGAGATAATAGGAAACTTTTAAATTAATAGAGTTCTGTGAAAATATATTAACTTCTTAAGACACATTATAAAATAGTATTTTGGGAAACAGTGAAATAGGAATGGAAATATATCATGTCTAAAATTAAAATTGTGACATTTACCCCTAAGACTCTGCATAAAAAGCTTAATAGGCATTAATGGTATATTAGTAAGTGGCTACTTTTATAAGATTTTGCAGATATTTATCATACTGATTTCCAAGTTTGAAGGCATATGAATAAATGAGTCTTTGAATATTTATGGAAACCTTTTTGTAATATCCAAAATATTTTTGAACAATCAGTTCAAAAATCAGTTACTGCAAACATGTTGCTCACCAAATACAGGCAGGTTGCAACACCTCAACAGTGCTTCTTCTGGATGTCTTTGTTATCTGTGCTGTGCTACTCAGAGGTTTCTGTTTCTGAGTGGAGTCGTATGTCAAGCAGTACATAGAAATACAAGCTAACAAATTCTAGTTACAACTCCCATTATCCAATGTAGCTTGCAAGACAATTGTTAATGATCGGAGACTCTATGAGCTGAAAAATGCCTAGAGTTGCCTGGAATCCTGTGGCCAGTGATTGGTATTAGTCTGGGAAGCTCATCTATAACATGATTCCAAATTAAACATTATGGTTAATGAATCAAATACCCGGATTATTAGAGGATCATCATACAGAAATGTGAATAACTGTTTCTAAAGAAATAGAATGAAAGTATTTCACAGATAAACTCTACTGAAAAGGCAAACATTTTAAAAATCAGTATTCATGAAATAAGGCCTGGTAATAAACTCAATGATGAAGTGCTTGCCTAGTCTGTCTGAGGACCTGGGCTCACACTCCAGTGCCTCAAGGAGCAGGAGTCAATAAAAGGTAACTGAATTCAGAGGCCAACTTGGAGTCATAGCGTCATGAAGTCCCACATTTCTGTAACTTCTTAAATAACCTAGAAAGGAGTACAGGTTTTTGCTGATGCCACATGAAAACCTGGCTGGAAGGCGAGTTTACTCCAGTTTATTGAGAAATGGCTTTACTTTCATTCTGTGTGTTAGGCCCTTCCTCTAGGAACTGAGATGTCAGTATGAGTGGCTGAAGGCTGTACAACTGGTAAACTTGACAAGAAAACATTTGAGGGAGACAGACATTCTACTACATCATCTTCTCTGTGGTGTAGGCAGCTTCTTGGTTTGAGCATTCATTTCCTCTCTTTCATTTTTAAAATTGTCCTTTAAGTAATTGCTCTGCCTTTAATGGCTGTCATTCTTCATGTATCTTCCACTAGTCAGGAAAAGTCTTCTAAAACACCAAGTTTTTCTTTTTCTTTTATTGAAAATAGATTCTCTTCTTATACAATATATCAGGATTATAGTTTTCCTCCTTCTACTTCTCCCAATTCTTCCCCACATCCACTCTCCTATGTATCCACTCCTTTTCTGTCTTTCATTAGAATATAACAGATTTGTAACAGATAGCAACCAAAGATGATGAAATAAAATATAATAGGGTGAAGCAAAAACTATCACACTGAAGTTGGACATAGCAGCCCAAAAGAGGAAAAGAGCCCCAAGAGTAGGCACAAGAGTCAGACAAACTGGTTCTCATCCTCAGGAGTCCCATAAAAATCCTAAACTAATAGTTATCACAGGGGGCCTGGTGCAGACTGGTGTGGGCTCTGTGCTTGCTGTTTCAGTCACTGTGAGTGCATATGCACCTTCATTAATTGATACAGAGGGCCTTGTTCTCCTGGTATCCTTCCTTCCTGCAGGTTCTTAAAATCATTCTGCCTCTTCTTAGGTGTGATTCTCTGAAATCTGAAGGGAGTGATTTGATAGAGACATAAAACTTAGACTTTTTCTCAGCATAATGTATGGCTGAGTCTCTGAAACTGCTCTATTCTGCTGCCAGAGGAAACCTCTGATAATGACTGCATACAACATTGATCTGTTGAGTATAGTAGACTGTCATTAGGAATCATTTTATTTATTTATTTATTTTAGGCCAGTAATGTTTGGTTTTACCCTGCATTCTTGACTATCTAGTCTCTGGGTCTTGGTTAAACCCTCAGTGTTGGGTATGGGTTCCTTCTCATGGAGTGGGCCTTGAGTCAAATCAGACTGGTTGGCAACACTGAAAGGTCTGTGCCTTGACTGTCCTAGCATATTATGCAGGCAGAACAGATTGTAGGCCATAGGATTTGTGGCTGGGTTGGTGCCCATGTTTCTCTTTCAGTAGCCTTCAGAGTAACTTCCCCCACCAAAGAGACTAGGATGTAGGGGTGAGGATTTTGTGGAGACACACTCGACTTCTCGTGTTCAATGAGTTGTGTGACTGTTGTCCTCAGCAAGAGAGTTGCTGCTGTCAGCTGACAGAGAGCAACCCTTTGTATTAGCAACAGCCTGGATTGTTAAGCAATTTCCACAGGATGTCCTTGGCCACCAATTTAATTGAATGCAGCCCAGTCCTGCCACTGAAAGCCTTGCTTGGCAAAAAGAGATGGCCGGTTGAGACTACAAATCCCCCATTACTAGAAGTCCTCATCAGGATCACCTTCATAGATTCCAGGAAGTTTCCATTGCACTAGTTTTACATACTAGCTACCAAATGTCCCCAATTCCAGCCATCTCTCCCCACACTCTCTCCTTCCAGTCCATCTGACACCCACTCCTGTCCCTACCTGCTCCCAGTCTGCCCATAAAAATCTATTCTATTTCTCTCTCTGAGGGAGATCCATACATCTCCCCTAGACACCTCCTCTTTGTCCCTAGACACCCTTTGGGTCTGTGGATTGTATAGCTTGATTATCATTTACTTAATAATTAATGTCCACTTGTAAGTGAATACATACCATGTTTGTCTTTCTGGTTCTGAGTTATCTCATTCAGGATGATTTTTTAAAATATTTCCGTCCATTTGCCTGCAAATTTCATAATGTCATTTTTTAACAGCTTAGTAATACTTCATTATGTAAATGTACCACATTTTCTTTATCCATTCTTGTGTTGATGAATATCTGGGTTCTTTTCAGTTTCTGGCCATTATGAATTAAACTTCAATGAACATGGCTGAACAAATGCCCTGTGGTAGGATGGAGTGTCCTTAGGTCATATGCCAAAAAGTGGTAAATCTGAATCTTGTGGTAGATAAATTCCCACATTTCTGAGAAACCACCATATTGATTTAGATAGGGGATGTACAAGTTTACACTCCCACCAGCAATGGAAGAACATTCTCCGTGCTCCACATCCTCTCCAGCATGATCTATCACTTGTGTTTTTTATCTTAGCCATTCTGATGATTGTAAGATGGCATCTCAAAGCAGTTTTGATTCACACTTTCCTGATGGCTAAGGATGATGAACATTTCTTTAAGTTTTTCTGAGCTATTTGAGATTCTGCTCTTGAGAATTCTCTATTTAGATCTGACTCCATTTTTAATTGGATCGTCTGCTTTTTTAATGCCTAGTTTCTTGATATGATATTAGTCTTCTATCAGATATGGAATTGATAAAAAAAAAATCTTTTCCTATTTAGGAGGCTGCTGCTTTGTCCTGTTGACAGTATCCTTTGCCTTACAGAAGCTTTTCAGTCTCATGAGGTCCTTTTTATTAACTGTGGATCTTAGTGCCTGTGATAATGATGTTCTATTCAGGAAGTGTGTCCTATGCCAACTTTAATTAATCCCCACTTTCTCTTCTGTAATATTCAGTGTAGCTGATTTTATGTTGACATTTTTTATTCATGTGGACTTGAGTTTTATGCCAGATAATAAATATAGATATTTTTATATTCGTCTACATATAGATATCCAGTTAAACCAGTACCATTTGTTGAAGATGCTGTCTTTCTTTCATTGTTTATTTCTGGCTTCTTCATCAAAAATCAAGTGTCCATAGGAATGTGGGTTAATGTCTGGGACTTAATTCCATTCCTTTATTCAATGTGTCTGCTTTTATGCCAACATCATGTAGTTTTTATTACTAAAACTCTGTAATAAAACTTGAAATCCAGCATTGTGGTGCATCCAGCAGTCCTTTTATTGTTCATAATTGTTTTAGCTATCTTGAGTTTTTTGTTTTTCCATATGAAATTGAGTCTGTAAAGAATTGTATTGGAATTTTGGTGGGGATTGCATTGAATCTGTAGGTTTTTGTAGGATGGCCCTTTTTACTATGTTAATCCTACCGATCCATGAGCATGGGAGATCTTTCTATCTGCTAATATCATCTTCAATTTTTTCTTTAAAGACTTGATATTTTATCATACAATTCTTTCACTTACTTGGTTAAAGTTACTCCAAGATATTTTATGTTATTTGAGGCTAATCTGAAAGTGTAATTTCCCTGATGTCTTTCTTAGTCTGTTCATCATTTGTATGTAGGAGGAATGCCGGTTTTTTTAGCTAATCTTGTATCTAGACACTTTGCTGAATGTATTTATCAGCTATAGGAGTTCCCTGGGGGAATTCCTAGGATCACTTACACATACTGTCATATCATCTGCAAATAACAATACTCCTTTCCAATTTGTGTTCCCTTAATTTCCTTCAGCTGTCTTATTGTTCTAGCTAAAATTTCAAGTACTGTGTTGAATAGATATGAAGATAGTGGAAATCTTACCTTGTTCCTGAATTATATCTGTCAGTGTCAGCTAAAATTGAAAAAAAAATAGACTTACCATGCAACCTATAAATGTCCCACTTGAGAATTTACTTGATAAAATGCCACCAAACAATGACACTTGTACAGATAAGTTTACTCTGCTATAGTTTTCAGAATTAAAAAATGGAAGCATATTAGATGTCCATTGATAGGGAAATGGTTGAAATAAACATGATACATGCATACAGTAATTTCTGTGCAGCAACTAATAAGACTGGACTAGACGCCAGTGTCCTAGGATGATTTCCACAATATACTGTTAAGTTTATAAAGGGAAAAATAAAGAAAAATATTAAAAGACACAATTTTTAAAATAATGATAACAATTATGACTGCACACTTATTATCATGAAACTACATGTTAAGATTCATTATGTGGCCAATCAGTGGTGGTGCACCCCTTTAATTCCAGCACTTGGGAGGCAGAGGCAGGTGGATCTTTGTGAGTTCAAGGCCAGCCTGATTTACAGAGTGAGTTCCAAGACAGGCTCCAAAGCTACCCAGAGGACCCTGTATAAATAAAATTTTTTTAATAAAAAAATAAAGATTCATTATGTGGGACTGGGGAAAGAACAAAGGAGGAAGTAAATTAAAGTAAAAGAAATTTTTTAAATATCTACATGATTGATGCAGAATGGGTTACATGATTTTGTTTGTTGTAAATGTATTAGCATGTATATATTTACTTTTTATGCAATGTATCTTTGGTTTTTGTTTGTTTGTTTGTTTGTTTGTTTTGAGCTGAGGATCAAACCCTGGGCCTTGCACTTGCTAGGCAAGTATTCTACCACTGAGCTAAATCCCCAACCCTACAATGTATATTTGCAAAGCATTATACTTTCTATATTTAATGCTATATCTGTGCTGTTTTTCATTTTAAACACAGGGTGTCTACTTTTAATATAATTTGGAAAACAAAAATTATTTGATTGATTAATAACAGTTTGGCTCTTATTCTTTCTCTATTTAAACATTAATAGTTCCCTGGAACCTATAAGGACAATGTCACTCAAAGGTAACCTAACGTCTTCTGTGGTCTAACCTTTACTAATTTCTTAGTGTTGCTTCTCACTGTTCCTCTTCACAGCCATTTGGAGTCATAGGAAATCTTCTGAATATTTCAAGGGTTTTCAATAGTCTATCTTTAATATCACTCCTCTTTGCTCTCAAACATTTTTTATACTTCCCTACCAATAAATACCTCCCAGTTCTGCCACAAATTCCAAATTCATTGTTGACTCATGTAAGATGTTTTACCAGTGCTGAATAGAATAAATGCACCACTCCATACTCAGCAAATGTTAACTAAGTACTTATACACCTACCATGTTATTTGAAGCAATCGTACTGACATTCTGGAAGAAAGTGTGGTTTGCTTAGTAAAGGTAGTTTAGTAAGGCAACAGCACAGCTTGACAGGTGTGGCACCAGAAGTGGGAAAAACTCACAACTGCCATTTAGCCGAGTATACATTGCCCTAAAAGCCTTCTAAATATGTATGTTTACACTCATAGACAAATGCTCCCAGCCTTAATCAGAGAAACCTCACCTTGGTGGTGAATACAGAAATCTGCTGCCAAAGATGCTAAATATAACTAAAACAACATTTATGCCATCCTGTCTAAAGCTCTGGGAACACTGTCAAAGAAGGAAGGAAAAATGTATGTTAAGAGCCAGAAGATAGGGAAGGGGGCTGAAAATGCCATTATTTAGGCACAACACATCCATTAAAATCGTTAACTCACTATAGTTGTGGTTACAGGTACGGCTCCTAGGTAGTAAGCCATGGATGGGTAAGGGGCTCCTGGAGTCCTACCCCTTGCTACTGCACTGTTAGCTACTGACAGTTTCTGGGAAAGGGAGTTGTTGTCTTCAGTTTGGGACCCACCAATGAGATCACCAAGCTCCAATGGGTAGTTCCAAACACAGGGTCACAAAGACAGTTCTAGGTCAATTCAGTGGGTCACAAAATAGCAAAAAGTCCTGATTGCAGGAAAGACATTCATAGGGAGAAGGGGATGGGTAGTCATAGAAGAGAGCTGAGAGTGGAATAATCAAAGTGTGTTGTGTACATGTATGAAATTGCCAATGAAAAACAAAATTAATTAGTGAAGATTCCAAAATGTAACTTTTTAAAAATTCAAAAGCAGTGTGATGTGGGATGTGGGAGGTGAGAGGAGATCCATGTCAGTGGAGGAAGTCCAAAAAGTTGTGCAGAACAAGTAAAGGCAGAGTGAGTTCACCTGTCCCTTGCTAGGGAAGGATGTTGACAGCAGGAAGAAATACACAGCTATATTACAGAGTGACACTCACACCCCAAGTGTAGGACAGTGTCTGTGAATGGGATAGGCCCTGTTTGCTTATCTCCAACAGAAGTGAGCATCTTGAAAGCTGTAACTGTGCCTCCCTGATGTGTATCCTTTTAACAGCTGGCACATACCCTGGCACAGAATTGTATTCCACATCTATCCCCTGAACTGAACTGAAAGGGCCTTTGTAGTCCTCTGGAACCTCGCTCAGCCATGCCATTTGCTACACAGGAAAGTTTCTAACTACTTCATTTTAATTCAAACCAAGGTCTTGAACCTTTTGTGGAGTTTTGTTGATTTGAAGCAAGGCGTATTTCTTTCACTAGTTTATCTATATTCCATTTAATGTGTGATTTTAATTTCATCATTATCTTATCTATCTTTTATCTTTTATTCAAAAGAGAGAAGCAAAGCCCTGCATGCATCAGTGGATTCCAGGAACAATGAGGGTGTTTTTCTGAATTGAATGACTCTGAAGCTTTTATCTTTTCTCCCTGTTAAGGGATATGAAGCAACACTCAATTCCCCAGTAGAAGATTCCTAGGCTGGCTTTTATTCTTAATCTTTCAACTTATTCAAATTAATATTATCTTAGCAAAGAAATACATGTGTATTGCTTTTAAATTACTTTGAGACTACCAAAAGACTTAACCTGAAAATCACTGGGTGTTCTTTACCTCCTCACTACTAGCCATGGTCTGAGACAGCCTGGGTTCAGATAGGGAAGGGGTATCGGAGTAAAGAAATGAACTGTCCAACCACCAGATGAATTTCACACATGTCCACCCAGTAGTTCCAGTCATCTTTATTTATACATTAAAACAAGCATGTTTTTCCTACTAATAAATAAGTTTTCCAATCCTCCAGTCTTAACCTCCTGCAAAAACAAATATGTCAAATATTTTTTTCCCAACATATTTGTTTGTTTGTTTTCTGAGACAAGATTTCTCTATATAACAGTCCTGGCTGTCCTGGAACTTACTCCATAAACCAGGCTGGCCTCAAACTCACAGAGATCCACCTTTAATCCCAAAACAACACTTTTTATTTTGCTAGGTTGGCCAAATATCAAGGCAAGTACATCCTGTCTTTATAAAACTAAAGAGTAGTTGATATAGGCATACATTTTCAAGAACAACAATATCATTCAAAACGTATTTACAGAAATGGGGGTGGTCTACCTCTGATCCTGTCAGCACCAAATCAGAACAGCTCCTTGGGTCTGAAGTGACAGGAGGCATCTCCAGAAAAGAAACCTGAGAAGCATCAGCTTCCAAAGAATTTTAGAGGAAAATATTTGAGAAAAAAATGAGGTTTCCAGGAGTGATCACATTTGTCCTATGCATGATTGACAAAATGATGCTAAAACCACCCAAAGAATCATCATTGTTACGAGAAAGAAGAGCATGCAGGCCCTGGGGTAGCAGCAGTTTTCTGCACTGTCCCATAGTCCTCTGGTCCTTGCCCAGAGAGAGACTGTCCTCTTGGGCTTTGCCTCATCTGGAGACCTGTTGGACAAACATTCATATACTGGTCTGTAACTACCCCTCACAGCTCCCAACAGCTCCACCTTCTGTCTCAAACCGTAACGACTTCCAACACTTTCAATTTACTTCCAGTATTTGCATTCAATTTTCTGAATCATGCACTTATATCTCTATTTTTTCATCTCACTCCAGATGCTTGTTCACTGGCTTCTACTGTGCTGTCTATGACAACTTATTTCTGCATAGAATGAAATGTGTGTGGAGATTTAATTATATCACACGTACGAAGTGCTCCTCTACTCATACCTCAGACATAGTCAGATGATCAGGAAACCTGGTCTTCCCAAGTCACCACGAAAACTTCTGTCCTGTCTTTCCTCCTCCATCCAGGATGAGATAATTAGCATAATGAATACAAGGAATGCTAGTTTGCTGTGAGTGAATTGGTAGTTTAGCTTGTTTTTGTAAGTGGAAATTAAGCAAGAGTTCTAAATGATGGAGTTAGCAGAACTGAGGATGTGTAGACTAGCTAAAATATTTTTACAGAGTCCTCACACCTTTCGTCGTCTGTCAGAATAAAGATGCACTAATTAATCAGCAAGTGTTGAGCATTTATGTACCTAGCATAACATTGTTATATTAAATAATCTAAATAAGCCTGGATTTTATAGTCTTAAAGTTGATGGAAGCCCTGACACCTGAAATTCCACAAATAATCTGAAATAGTCCTGCTTGGCAGTTGACAATTTAAAGATTATCTTAAAACATACTTGGTTTACCAAAATCTTTCAGGATTTGATCTGAACACTTTTAAAAGACAAGAATAAAGATTCCTAAACTGTATGCCTAGTATGTACCTGTTGCTGATAAAGGCTTATGTGTTAAGTAAAATTAAGTCTGACATAGTTGGACAAGGTGGACCACAGTTATTATGCCAGCATTTGAAAGGCAAAGTCAGGTGAGTATCTATGAGTTCAAGGGCAGTGTGATCTATATACTGAGTTCTAGAACAGCCAGGGGTACACAATGAAATGCTGTCTCCAAAACAAAACATAGTCTGGCATAATTTTGTTCAGACACTGCCTTTTTTATGTCTCTGAGCATGTCAGTGAGGATGTTTGCAGTGAGGGTGAAGAATGGATGGAGAACTCTGGATGTGGGTCCAAGATGGAATGAAAAAGGGAGAAAAGAGAAACTGCCTTGAGTAACAATGCTGCCCTTTCTCTCCGTCCCAGCTGCAGACGCATGCTTCCTGACATGAATTTCCTGCAAAGATGGACTGTAAACTCTCAACCCAAGTCAAAATAAACTGCCATTATGTTTTTTAAAGATTTATTTATTTATTCTGTATACAGTGTTCTACCTGCATGTATGCCTGCAGGCCAGAAGAGGTCACTAGAATCCATTATAGATGGTTGTGAGCCACCATGTGGTTGTCAGGAATTGAACTCAGGACCTTTCAAAGAGCAACCAGTGTTCATAACCTCTGAGCCATCTTTTCAACCCTAAATTGCCATTCTTAAAATGAAATAAGATAAAATAAAACTGTAAAAATTAAATAGCATCTAGATGTCATTCATTTTGGCTTTTTTCTGGAACATTCTATAATAACTAAAAGGATTCTAAGGGTTATGTAGCATTCAATTGGTTAAGTTTTCAGAAATTATTTATTATGGTCAGTTATTCAGCTTCTTCAGCATTTCCCCTTTTCCATTTTTTTTTTTGCTGTAAAATATACAGCAATTTTCAGTAAATTGCAATTTAGTTTTTTAGTATTACTATTGTAGTATTTTATCTACTGAAGCAATTGGTTTTTTCTTTTTCATTTGTTAATCAGTTCTATGCTCTTTGTTTGTTGATGCTACGCATTTTCATTTTAGCCCTCTGATTTCTTCGTAGTCCCCAATTGTTCCTAAATAAATCCCACCTCGCTAACTGTATTAAGTAATCTACAAGCTACAGTATTTTGTCTAGAAACCCCTTTGGACTCCAGCCATTTGTAGGCTTGAGGCATTGTGGTGTTTCCTTTTGCTACAGACTCTATACCGTTCTCATCTGGATGATGTCTCTGTTTGGACAATTTCTTTTTTCAGTCAGTCTTAGCTTCTGTTCTTACCATGCTGAAGAAACTGCCCTGATACTTTCCTGAGAAACAGTATATGAGACCAAAGTTTGAAGTCTTTGTATATGTGCAGTAGCACCAATGATAATCTTGACACTATCTAGTTTTAAAGTCCTATTACTCTTTACAAAGACTGTTTGGCTACCCTAATTCTTTTGCATTTCAAAGTTGCTTATAAATTTATTTATTTTTTTATTTTGTTGTGGTTTTTTTTTATTGAAAATAGATTCTTCTCTCATACAACACATCCCAAACACAGTTTCCCTCCTTCTACTCCTCCTAGTTCCCCTCACTTCTCCCCCAGATCCACGCACTCTCTGTTTCCTCTTCAGAAAAGAGCAAGCCTCCAAGTGACGACAGCCAAACAGGACAAAACAAGATTCATAAAGACAAAGTGAATGCCCTATATTGGGGCTGGACAAGGCAACCCAACAGGAGGAAAGGAGTCTCAAGAGCAGACAAAAGAGTCAGACATACACCCACTCCCACTGTTAGGAGTCCCACAAAAACACCAGCTAACAGCCATAACGCACTCTCAGAAGACTTGGTACAGATCCATACAGGTCTGTGCTTGCGGTTTCAGCCTCTGTAAGCCCATGTAAACTCTGCTTAGTTGATTCGGCGAGCCATGTCTTGGTGTCTTCCATCCCCTCTGACTCCTACAGTTTTTCTTCTCCCTCTTCCCCCAAGCTCCAAGGAGAGGGATCCAATGGATACTTCCAATTTAGAGTCTGCATAATATCTGGCTCTGTCTTTGCTCTTGCTCCCATCTGCTGCCTAAAAATGAACAGACAAATCACTAATTTACATGTACAGCAGAATATCATTAGGAATCATTTCATTACTTTTTTCTTTCTATTGCCAGTCACGTTTGGTTCCACCCACAGTCTCTTGGCTATCCAGTCTCTGGTTCCTGGCCATTCGGGGCATGGGTTCCCTGTAGTGGCATGGGCCTCAAGTTAAGCTAAACATTGGTTGGCTGCTCCCACAAGTTCTGTGCCTCCATTGCCCAGGGGGTGCAGATTGTAGGTGGAGGGTTTTGTGGTTGGGTTGGTGTCTAGGTTTCCCTTTCCTTAGCCTTCAGAGTACCCTCTCATGCCAAAGAGAGTAGAATATAGGATTGAAGATTCCATGCAGGCATCAGTTTGACCCCTCTGCGTTCAATGAGCTGTGTGGATGCTGTCCTTGGCAATGCCCCCCTCCACCGTCAGTTTTCAGAGAGCAGCCTTCTGTCCTATCATCAGGTTTGTATAGGATTCTTCACAGACCTCCTCAGCCAACAACTTGACCAAATGCCACCTAGTCCCACCACTGGAAAACTTGTCTGAAACAACGATGGCCAGATTTGACTAGCCATCCTCCATTACTAGCAATTCATAGACTCCAGTAGTTTCCAATGAACTAGGTTTCCACACCACCTCCCATCTGATCCCATCTTATAAATTTAAACAAAAAGTCCACTGGGATTTTGACAGTGATAATATCAAATCTATAAACCAGACTGGAGGTAATATAAAGTTTTTCCTTGACCCATAAACATGGAATTTATTTTCATTTATGTATGCCTTCTTTAAATCTCTGAGTAAACAGCTTGTAAGAAGACTCCGGGTCATACATATTTATCAGACTTTTTTGTAGTATTTAATAATTCTAATTCTACTTTACATTTTTAAATTAATATCTTAATGATTAGTGCTAAACTATAACTGATTTTGTATGTCAACAATGCAGTTTTCAGCTTCACCAGCTAATAAATTCGAATTGCAGTTCCTAAAATTCTGTGGGAAATCATCTGTGTACAATCATCCTGTCCGTATGTACAGCCAGCTGTGTGTCTTGTCCTCCAAAGTGGGCACTAGCTTTTTTTTTTTTTTTTTTTTGGTTTCTTTACAAAAGTGCATTCCACAAGATAGGTAGAAAGAGCATATGTCTCATGATGTACTTGATGTTATAGAGAAAACATTCAGGCTTTTTACCATCTATCATGCAGTTGATAGGCCATCCTTGAGTTCCTGTCTTCTGGTTGCTGAATCCTTGTCTACTACTAACGCATGAAGAGTTGTGTGTCATGTTGGATGTAGTCTACTGAAATTTCAGCATACTGTGGTTTTCATTTATTTTTTTAGTCTGTTAACACAATGACTTATCTTGATTGACATTAAAGTGTAAAATAAACCTTGTGTGCTGGCTAATTTTATGTCAACTTGACAAAAGCTAGAGTTATCTGAAAGGAGGGATCCTCAACTAAGAAAATGCCTCCATACAACCTGGCTGTAGGCAAGTCTGTAAGGTGTTTTCTTAATTAGTGATTGATGTGGGAGAGCCCAGCGTATTGTGGGGGGGTGTCATCTCCTGGTAGGTGGTCCTGGGTTCTATAAGAAAGCAGGCTGAGTAAGCCATGAGGAGCAAGGCAGTAAGCAGCAGTCCTCCATGGTCTCTGCATCATCTCCTGCCTCCAGATTTCAGCCTCGCTTGAGTTCCTGTCCTGGCTTCCCCCAGTGATGGACTATGATGTTGAAATATAAGCCAAATAAACCCTTTCTTCTCCAAGTTATTTTTGGCCATGGTGTTTCATCAAAGCAATAGTAACTGTAACTGAGACACTTTGTATGTGTTTCAAGTATAAACTTTCCTGGGCCTGACTTACTATCTTTTTATACTTTGATCAACTCACTTAATAAATTTTTAGTATATTTGCATGAGAAGTGTTGACCTATATTTTTGTTTGTTTTTTTTTGAGACAGGGTTTCTCTGTGTAGCTTTCCTCTTTTCCTGGAACTCACTCTGTAGCCTAGGTTCACAGAGATCCACCTGCCTCTGGCTCCTGAGTGCTGGGATTAAAGGCGTGCACCACCACTTTCTGGAGACCTATAATTTTAAAATATTTTAATTTGGTTTTGTTATCAGATTGTCTCTGGCCTCTTAGAAAGAATGCCTTTATTTTTGAAGCATTTATGTGCTACTGATATTTTTTTCTCATATAGTTGGAAAATTTTACCCATGAAACAATGTAAAGTTGGAATTTCTTTCTGCCTTTAGTAAGATGGTCTCCACATAATTTCCTAATATACAGCTGCAGACCTCGTCATAGCCTCTGCTATGCCTTCACTCTGTTTTATTTTTTCTAAAATATACCTCAAATAGAAAGACAAATAGTCTCCTAGTTGCTAAACATTGAAATCGAGACAGAGTGATGTGGCAGGAGAGAAGAGGATTGTAAGAAATTCCCAGTAGCACATATAAACACACTCCTGCTCATGTCCACCCAGTACAGTCCCCAGCTCCCTCCTCTACACATAGCGGAAGCCATTACCGTTTCGTCTATTGCTATCCATGTTTTGATTTGTAGACCGGTCTTATCTTCTGTCATAGTTTGTCTGCTATTATCTCCTTTTACTATTTAAAAACAAAAACTAAATTAATTACTAGTATTATACGTATGACTGTACTTACATGTTGAGACAAGTGGGTCCAACTGTAGACAATCACACTAAGCAAATCAAGCAAGTCTCAGAGCAGTAATGTCTGTTTTTTCTCATTTGTTTTTCATAGACTTTACAGAGAAATAAATATACATATATATATATATATATATAAATATACATATATATATGTATATATATGTATATAGCATGAAAGTAAAAAACACAATTGTCCAGAGGGGTGAGAGTTACTAATATGAGGGGGAAAGTTTAAGCACAGGAGGGGCATGGCCTTGCCTGGAGCAGGTGGTGGAAAAAATATCATTCTTACTTTCATAGAATTTTAGAAAGAAGTGTAGGTAAATATATTTTATAATTCCACATGTTTAACTGTAAGAAATGAGACAGATATTTTTTTGTCCATCAATGGATATTTAAGGCTTTTAAATTATTGTTTCCTGAAAATCAGTATAATTTAAAAGTCTACTTGGTCATGGTGGATGACATTTGATGTGTTCTTGGATTTGGTTTGCAAATATTTTACTGAGAATTTTTGCATCTATGTTTATAAAGGAAATTGGTTTGTAATTCTCATTCTTTATTAGGTCTTTTAGTGGTTTAGGTAGGAGGGTAACTATGGCCTCATAAAAAGGCCTGCACAATGTTCCTGCTGGTTTGTATTTTTGTGGAATAATTTGAGAAGTTTACTGTTCTTTAAAAGTCTGGTAGAATTCTGTGCTTAAGCTATCTGGCCCTGGGCTATTTTTGGTTGGGAGACTTTTAATTAGTGCTTCTATTTCACAAGTTCTGTTGAAATTGCTTATCTGATCTTGATTTAACTTTGGTAAATGGTAACTATCAAGAAAATTCTCCCTTTCTTCTTTATTTTTCCAATTTGGTGAAGTGTAGGTTTTAAAAGTATAACCTTACAATTCTCTGAATTCTCCCGGGGTCTGTGGTTATTGTCCCCCTTTTGTCTCTAATTTTGTTAATTTGGGTATTCTCTCTCTTCTCTCTTCCTTTTGGTTAATTTAGCTAAGAGTTTGTCAATATTATTGATTTTCTCATTGAAACCAACTCTTTGTTTCATTGATTCTTTATTGATACTGATTTTTATTTGTTTCTATTTTATCAATTTGAGCACTGAATTAGATTATTTCCTGCCATCTACTCCTTTTGGGTGTTACTTCTTTTTATTCCAGAGCTTTAAGGTGCACTATTTAGTTACCAGTAGGAGCTCTCTCCAATTTTTGTATGTAGGCACTTAGTGCTATGGAGTTGCCTATTTAAGGCACCTTCCTGTGTCCCATGAGTCTGGGTATGTTGTGTTCTCAATTTCATTCAATTATAAAAAGTGTTTGATTTCTTTCTTAACCTTTGTCTTGAGCTATTTTTCATTCAGTAGTCAGCTGTTGGGTTTCCACAAGTTTGAAAGCCTTCTATTATTTGTGGTGTTGTTGATATCAAGCTTTCAATCTGCTGTGGTCAGACAGGATTCAGGGTGCTAATAAAATTTTCTTATACCTGTTGAGACTTGCTTTGTGTCTGAGCATGTGGCTTTGGAGAATGTTCCATGTGATGCTAAGAAGAAGGTATATTCTTTTATGTTTAGGCAAAATATTCTGTCAATATTGTTGTATCCCTTTGGTTTATGACATCAGTCTGTCATTCCATTTCTGCTTAGTTTGTCTGGTTGACCTGTTTGTTGTCAAGAGTGAAGTATTGAAGACCCCAATATTGGTGTGTGAAAATAAATGAGTGATTTAAGCTGTAATGAAATTCTTCTATGTATTTGAATAGCCTTGTGTTTGGTGCACAGATGTTTAGAACTACAGTATCTTCTTGGTGGATTTTTTTTCCTTTCAGGGGTACATAATGTCCATCTCTATCTCTTCTGACTTGCTGGTATGAAGTCTGTTTTGTCAGATTTTAAAATATCTTCACAGGCCTACTTATTTGGTCCATTTGCTTGGAATAATTGCTTTTCTTCCTGCATTTGTAGATTGATACTACTTAAATTTTTTATTTGTTTTTTAATGGAATGACTCTCTTTCTCCATCTTTTGTGGTTGAAATTTGCTGGTATAGTAGTCTGGACTGGCATCTAAGGTCTCTGAGAGTTTTTAGAACATCTGCCCAGGACCTTCCAGCCTTTAGAGTTTCTATTGAAAAGTTGGGTATTATTTTAACAGGTTTGCTTTTATGTGTTTAGTCTTTTTCCCTTGTGTCATTTAATATTTTTTCTTTGTTCTATACTTTTAGTGTTTTGATTATTAGGTGCCAGACAGAACTTTCTCTGCTGATCCAGTCTACTTGCTGCTGTGTATGCTTCTTTAATCTTTATAGGCACCTCCTTCTTTAGGTTACAGAAATTTTCTTCTGTGATTTTGTTGAAAATATTTCCTAGGTCTTTGACCTGGGTTTTTTGTTCCTCTATTCCTAATATTCTTTGGTATGGTATATTCATAACAGCTCCAATTTCCTAAATGTTTTGTGTCTGGATTTTTTTAGGTTTAGCATTTTATTTGATAGAGGTATCCCTTTCTTTTATCTTGTCTTCAATTCCTGAGATTCTCCCTTTCATATCTTATGTTCTGTCAGTGAGGCTTGGGCTCTGAGGTTCTTACTCAAGTTCTTAAATTTTTCATTTCCAGTTTTCCCTTAGTTTAGGTTTCTTTTATCAATTCTACTACTTGCAAGTCTTGCACTGTTTTATTCATTTTATTCCAGTTTATATTTCTTTGTTGTTGTTTTTCATAGATTTCATTAATGGATTTATTCATTTCCCCCTTAAGGACCTCTAACATATTCATAAAGGCCATTTTGAACTCCTTGTCATGTGTTTCATCTATATTGTATTTTTCAGGGCCTACATTAGTAGAGTTGCTGGATTCTCATGGAGACATATCGTCCTGGCTGTTGTTGATTTCGTTTTTATACTGGTGTCTAGGCATTTGGGTTTGGGATGCTTGTATTCTAGGTGCTGATATCTGGTGTTGCTTTTGCTGAGTGGATGTTCTGTTCCTTGATTTCTGTTGCTTCCATTGGTTCTGAGGAGAGTGTAGTGTCCGTGGGTTGCCTAGTAAGAAAGGCTTCTGAAATCCTGCCAGGTGTGGCCAATGGGGTTGCACTTAAAATGTGTTTCTAGTTACTGGAAACTAATACTTAGGAATGAGAATGGGCTAGAGGGACAGGCCTAAGGTATCCACTGGAGGAAGGAAGGCAGGGTGTGTCACCAAGATTTGCTTAGTCCCCTTGGAATGGGGATAAAGAAGGAGTAGAAGCTACACCAGGTGGTCTTCTTCAGAGCTGGAGATGAGACTAAGGGACTGGATTTGGAGGCAAAGGGGAGAATGAATACCTTCTTTCCTAGCTGGTGTGTTCCGAGGAAATATCTGGGGAATGGGAAGCTGAGACAAAGGATAGGGTAGTGAGGAAGGCTATATAGTAGAAGATCTGCATGGCAGGGCAGAGAGGATGGGCAGGCCATAGCAGTGGTGTGCTACAAAGTGGGAGATGAGACTGGGGGGGGGGGCGGTGAACGTGGAGAAGAAGAAGAAGGCTGAAGACCTGAATATCACCTGCCTTGATCCAGTTTACTAATTAATAACTTACATGTTTGTCTTTACTGAGTTACTGCTTAGTTGTATTGGTCAGTTCTCAGTAAATCTGTCTTTATAGTAGATATATGAAAATCATTTCATTTCAGTATATATTTACAGTCTTAGGCTTGAAGATGTGTCCTTTATATTACAGTACTGCATTAAGATTAAAGTGGCAAATTTTGCTTTTAATTTAATGCCAGAAGTCTGAATATTTTGTTCATAAACATTAACTTTTGCCCTTAGTATTGCTGCTCTATATTCTTTCTTTCTTTTATTATGGCTTAAAGGAAGCTCAGACTGATATTTCATACTAAAAACTACTCTCATGGTTTTGTCTTGTAACTACTACCTTCGTTCTAACTTGTATCAAGTATCTCCTTCACTCATCTTTACTGTGGCTAACCTCTTGTTTTATTGCCAATATACTTTAATTATTTTAAGGAAATAGGAATGTGTAGAGAAAATGTTAAAAGGCCATTCTTGTTGAAATCCACTTACATTTCATTAGTATTTCTATAATAGTGTGGTTTCTGAATTAGCATGATTTCTCATTACCAAAGCAGTTCAAGTAAGCTAGCAAGGAAAAGGGAGAGCTTCGTGAATTGATTTTCAACTTACATTTAAAAGGAAAGGAGAGTTTAAATCATGTCGTCCTGGGCTCCTGTAACCTAATGTTACATGTCAGCTTGGTCAGAACACATGACCAAGATTAAGGCTTTCCAACTCCTCTGATGCCTCCAGAAACTTATCTTAATTCCACAAATGTGAGAGACAGACAATCACCTTTCCTTTCATTAACAATGTTTGAGATCATACTATGTGCCAATCACTACCTCTGGCTCTGGTATTAATAAAACAGATAAAGATCCCTATTTACACTGAGCGCACAATCTAGTGGAGAAACACATGGTATGTGGAATAAAGAAATTTACCTAATTTTATGCGTATTTCAAAAATTAGGAAGTACTCTTGTACATAATGCTAGGAAGAAAAGGACTGTGGGGAAAAAAACAGACCAATAAAAGTAGATAAGACCAAAGAATAGAGCCATAAGACAAGAGACAGTATTTAAATGGTATAGTTTGGGTAGGCCTCAGTATGAAGGTGGTATTAATTTATAATTACATCTGAAACAACTTAATTATTTTATAATTTCTATCACTTCTGTGTTTGATGTTGTTTTCATTTCATGCATAAGTACATTACTTCTAATTCTTTGTATACCTGAGAATTATGCTATAGATATGGTTTTTCCATTTCTCAGACCGATATTTAGTTGCATTCATTTTAAACCATGTTGGAGTCTGCCATCACGCACAGGAGCATTACTTGGAATCATTTTGACCATTTCATAGCTTCCTTGTAAACTTTGGAAGTCTATATTCAGAACAGCACTTAATGATTCTCTAAAGCAAGTAGTGTCTCCTCAAGGGTCTTCTGAACACCCCATTGTGTCCTGGGACTCTCCATCTTCTAACAGTTGGGAACAGACTCTATTCTTGGTAGGAGTGGGGGGGGGCACATTGGCTGCATTCATCCTACCATGTTCTGGTGGTCCTATCCTAGACAAGTTCCACTGTGTCCAGTCTGAGTCAGCCTAGCCAACAACAGGAGCTGCTTCCCTGTGCCGATCTCTCCCTTCCCTATTAGACCACACAGACCGTACCCATTAGCCCACCACCCATCTCTGGAATTCTGCCTCTTCCACTCAGCAAGTCCTACAAGTTAAGCTAGACTTGCCTCTGCACACCTGTGTTGGGAAAATCGCCACCATGTTCTGGCTTGGGCAGATAGTCTACAGCCTTCACTCTTTCAGAAGCCACATACCTAAAAAGCCTAAACACTATCTCCTGAATTCATAATGGTTGAGCACAGGAGGACAATTCTTGTGGATGTGTGTTCATGAGAAAGAGGAAGTTATGTCCCTTGCATGAATGTAGAGAACTTGTCCTAAGCTGTGAAAGACCAATAACACCAGCCACCCACAATCTTCAATTTCTTATAATTTCTCATCCTGATTAGAGCACAAAGTATGTGGAATACTGAGGTTGGAATAATCCTTATTTTTTTTACACTGAAAATTAAATGATTGCATGATGAACATACAGATGTTATTGTGTAATTTTCATGTGTTATATATATTATCTAATTTACATTCCAGTATCATAAACACAAGTATCACAATCCTGGGCAGTTGCCTTTTGAATATAAAAGAATACCACATAAAACATTATATTCCACACAGCACACTTATTTCACTAAACTCAAAAACACTCAGATACTGCCTCCAAGATCAATGAATTTTTCTCTACTGATAGCAAGGTCTTTAGACATTAGTAATTGTATGTGTCTTAACACAATAAATATGTGCAATGTGCAAAAACAGATTGATGCAAATCTTAGACATCTTGGCATACTGATGTTTTCTTAAAAGCTTTCATTGGGAAATTCTTGTCAGGTTTTTCTCAGGCTTTAATGCTTGGATTTAAGGATCTCCATGAGGAAAAAGTACTTCCCTGCAACCTTTCTGACCTTTGGAACAGTGAGAAGATATAACACTCTATGAAATGAAACTTCAATTTTATCACAATGTTACTAAAAGAACTAAGAGAAATGAACTCCTCAGTGGCTTTTTCCAGGCAACTCATGTCAATGACATCAGTCTGTATAGACGGTGGTCATGGACCTCATTTTCAATGTGTAGTGTGGCATGACAAATTTGAATTCATGGAGTACTCTAACCAATGAAGAATAAAATGCCATTGGTGTAAATTGCCTTTTTAATGGTTATTAATCAAGATAATTCGGTTCCTATTACACATTAAGTATTTCCTTTCTATAATGATTCTGAAAAGCACAATCATTCATGAGTTGTTTCTAATTCATGAGTTGTTAATTCTTAATTCAAGTTAGAAAGTAAAAACTGAGGGGTAGGAATTCATACAGAAATAATGTATGGTGTGTGCTTTTGATGCCCATAAACATATATGTGTATATATGTTTGTGTATATTATTTGTATATTACAAGCAGAAACTATATTATGTTCTAAAAGTTTTAGAATGCATGTACAAAACTAGGGAATTTTTTATATTATTTAAAAGGTGATCTTATTAGTTTCTAGCTGCCATAATAAAGCACTAGTTGGTCAAAGAAATGTATTGTCTGTTCTTGAGTCTAGAAGTTTAAAATCAAAGTACTACCAAAGCCATCTTCCCTCTGAACCCTGAAAGAGAAACCTTTGCCTTATCTAGTTCCTGTGGCTTGCCAGCAATCATTGGCATCATTTGCTGGTACTCCAATCCTCTATTTTCCATATTTTCTCACATCCACTTCTCTCAACTTGGTGTGTGTTTATATTTGTGTCTCTGTTTCTTCTAATGCCCCTTTTAGTAACGATACCAGTTATACTGATAATAATTTCATAAACTATATCACCAAATAAGGTCACCACACTTCAGGATATTACGTTATGACTGAGTAAAATTTCAGCATATCTGTGTGTTAAATGTGTACATGTGTATGTGTGGTACATGTACCCACACAGGTATATTTGGAGGTCAGAGCTCTATTTTTCTGAGATAGAAACTCTTACTTCTTCTGCAGCTCACAGATTTGGTTGATCTGGATGTTCATCAAATCTACCAGGACTTGCCTTTCTCTATCCTGACCAGCACTGTATCTGGAGTATTATGTGGTTGCTAAGGATATGAACTCATGTCCTCATATTTCCACAGCAAGTTCTTTGCCCTCTAAGTCATTTCTCCTGCTCTTCAGAGTATGTTTTTGTTGAATAAAATTCAACCAATAAAACCTCTGAAGTCATTTTAAATATTTAACATCTTTACTGAATTTTGGCATAAGATAAAATGATTCAGACTTGATTCACAGTGGCAGGAAGATGACTATGCTCACTTGATATTTATGCCAAAGAAGACATTATATACATCTTAGGTCTATGAAGGAGACACTGTGTATTCTCTACTCTGCTTCTCCTGAAGAAAGGGGTATAGATATGTTAAGCAGTTTGCTCAAGGTTTGTCTGAATCAGGGGCCCAAACTCATAACAAATGCTATTCTTAAAAGTCTTTCATCTCTCAAACCTCATTTAAACCCAAGAAGCCTATAGACACCTTTCAGAAGAATAATTTTAAAGCACAAAACATAAAATAAAAATATATATTTGAATTCAATTATCAAGATATTTTACTTCAAAATGAAAATATATTAGGTCCTAACCATACATAATTTATTGTTTAGGTAAAAATAGTATATACATGTGTGTGATTTTCCATGATTTGTTCTAGAATAATAATATGCTCTTTTGTGAATAAGCATGAAGATCATATGGTACACTTGATGACTATAGAAATCTCAGAGTGATGGTAAGAATAACTATATCAATAACAATTAAAATGCTATAAATATGAGTAATTTCTATGTTGACAAAATTACAGAAACTGCTTATACATCTGTCGTTTCTTTCCTACCTCAATAGTTGAACACATGCAGACAGATCTTATGCAACTGAATATTTACATGTAGCTTTTATTTAGGAGACATAAATAGAAGACTATAGGTGTTAAACTTTTAAACTCCCAGAAACATCTGTCTGTTATAAAGTTTGGTTTATAACTGTCTAATTCTTTACTGAATACTCTAAACACACATAATGCATGCACGCATACACACACACACACACATACAAACACACACACACAAACACAAACTACTCCTTGTCCAGTGCTAGCACTCTTAAATTTGATGAGAAAGCACAAATCTGGTAGCAGAAAAGGCCATCAAAGGAGAAGGCCACCAAGTGAAGACACATGGATACCAAATGAACAATTACCCAGAGAAAGGAAGCAAGTTTCTTAAAGGTCCTTAATGCATTCCCCAGCTTTGTCCCTTAATTGCCTCTGACCTGTGTTGAGATCTTGTCCTTATCCATACACACACCACAACCGTGCGGCAGAATCACTACTGAGCTCACCAGAGAAAGATTTTTCCTTTAAGACACAATTTCCTTTCCTCATATTCAATGCATTAGGATAAAGAAGAAAATTAACCTAATAACACTGATACATTTCCAAGAACAACCAACTGTAAAAGAAAGTGATAGAGCAAGCAGTTTGTAAATTTTCCTTTTACAACACTCTTGTTAAACTAATTTAAGTGTCTTGCCTCCAGGAGCAGCTTAGAGAAGATACACTTGAAGTGATTATTCCTAAATAGGTTATTATTTTAAATGGAGTTCTGAAGAGTCATATGTGTGGCATTTGGTTAATCCATTACATTTGCAATTACAAACCAGTGCTTTTTATGGCAGGCGAATTATTTTATGTGCTCCATGGCTGCACTTAGGACAGAAGACTCAACCCATGACATTCCTCTTGGAAAACATTAAGAGAAGCACTGTCCTGTACCCAAGGGTGATTAAGCTTTTTAAATCACTTCTAAAGGATGACAGAAGCAGCCACTTATAATCCCGTTTCTCTGAAAAACTTCGTACTCTCCATGGCCTGGCAGTATTGAGATTTCCTCTGCTCCTGAGTTTAGTGTGTGTGTCTGTTTTAAATGCACTTGCACAACTTTGACAGGGTCTACCTTGACGTACAATTTATATTGCACCTCTATGCTCCCATTTCATCTACAAATGGATAATGGTCAACACCCAAGTTATATTTCGAAACATTTTTGTAAGACACTGAGCTGGATTCTGATTCATGCTGCATCACTTTCTATAGCCTCCAGTGAGTTATGTAATGCCCCATAGGTTTAGTTCATTCCTGGGTAAAACAGGGGCAAATGCTTTCCTTACAGAAGTCATGTAAGAAAATGATGGTACTGGCAGTGCCGGATGGGCTTACTCCGAGGAAGCTAGCTGTGGCTGCTCAAGGTCCCTCGTTGAGCTGCTGTGGACTCGGCCGCCTCATGGCGGCGATCAGCGTGCACTGGGGCTGCACTTCGGCCTGTGTGGCTGTCTACAAGGATGGTCGGGCTGATGTGGATGCAAATGATTCAGGGGGTAGAGTCACACCAGCCATCATTGCTTACTCGGAAAATGTACAGGTGGTTGGTCTGGCAGCAAAACAAAGTAGAATAAGAAATATTTCGAGCACAGTAATGAAAGTAAAGCAGATCCTTGGCAGAAGCCGAAAGTGTTGTCCTCAGACCTGGCTTCTCAGCAATTAGTCCTGACAGGAAAGAATCGGCTGGCTCCTGAAAATATGCTGAGAGCATACAGAACTTCCCCGCGCCTTCAAAATTGTACCCTGCTGCCCAGGAGCTTGCTTCAGTAGCCTTCCCAGCCCACTATAGCCACCACCAATAGCAGTGCGGGCATCTGCTGGTCCAGACAGGAGAAGTGAACTCTTGTCTCCACACTAGGCGAGGCAGAGGACATCCAACGCCTCCAGACTATGCATCATAATGCAGCTGTCTATCAGGCTGTGTCTAAGCGGATGCAGCAGGAAGGCTTCCGCTGCACCGAAAGCCAGTGCCGCTCCAAATTTAAAGTTCTGAAGGCATTGTATTTAAAGGCCTACGTTGCCCATGCCACAAGTATGGGGGATCCACCGTACTGTCCATTTTATGATATGTTGGATCAGCTTCTTCGAAATCAGATAGTGACTGACCCAGACAACTTAATGGAGGCTGCTGCTTGGGCCAAGCACTGTGATCAGAATTTAGTGGTCTCTGGCACCCCAGGGGAAGAGGGAAGCCACATGCGGAAATCGAAAAAGACCTAGGCAGCTGGTCATCGGCGCATTTTGCAAACAGTTAAGGAATCAGATGAGGATTGTCAGCTGAGAATCAGTGACCGCATGCCAGATGCCAGTGACCTTGAGGACTCCTGAGATGACTCCTCGGGTACAGGGTGCTCTCAAGGGACCCCCAGCTACAGCAGCTCCCACCACCTTTTCAGAGGTTCAGTTGCTCCCTGTCAGAGCAGCCCCATGACCAGACTGGGTATGTCGAGGGAATCCAGTCCCTGCACCAGGACCAGCCAAAACCCTCTTAGGGCAGCCACCACACCACAGCCTCCAGGCTCCTCTTCCAGAGTTGCTTTTATCTCTGGTGGGAATAGACTTTTGACCAGCGAGCCCCCTCCACGGTGGGCAAGGCAAAGAAGGCACTCAGTGGCCAAGACCATTGCAGCTGAGTTGGCAGAGAACAGGAGGTTGGCACGAGAACTCTCCAAGAGAGAGGAGGAGAAGCTGGACAGGCTGATTGCTATTGGTGAGGAGGCCAGTGCCCAGCAAAACACTGCCAATGAGCTGCGCAAGGATGCTGTCATCGCCATCAGACGCTTGGCGACGGCAGTGGAAGAAGCAACTGGTACTTTTCAGCTAGGGCTTGAGAAGTTGCTTCAGAGATTGATTTCAAATACCAAAAGCTAGGAACTGGTTGATCGGACATGTTTTCCAGACTGTTACAAGCCCACATCGAACAACTATCTTCTGGAACCCTGGCTCCTTTTCTGTCTTCAGAAAAAAAGAATAGATGAACTGCTGATATGCAGAACAGTGGTGAGTTCCTTTTCCTAAGGTTCTCCACTAATGGAGGGGCCTTGAGAAACGGAAGGGTGGCCTAGTAGAAACCAGAAGGAACAAATCGATAGCTAGCTTGTCCTGGCTTCCTCCTCGCTAGAGTGAGGCAATCATCTTTACCTCTACAGCAGTCTCCTCATCTGTTGAGGGGCTCAGTAGTCACTCCTGCCCTGCCTACCTCACAGGGTTGTTGTGAGGTTCGAGCGGCTTATAGATGTGAAAGGGTTTTAAAGTTTGAAAGCACTATACACATGCCAGTTATTAATGCATTTGCCCTTGGCTAAGGCAAAGCTGGGGGAAGCATATCCATTTACAACACACAGAAGTGCAGTGGTGTCCCATGACCTTGTTGCTTGAATCAGTTTAATCTGTCTGCCTCTTAGATTGAGATCTTCAGTTCTTAACCCTCTCTGTGGCCACTAGTCTAGGTAAAATTGTATTTGTGTCTGTGTCGCTTACACTCTCTGTGTCTTTGACATACCTACCAGCAAGCACTCCTAGTCATTTGACTAGTCCCTGGTCTTTGTAGAGGGGAGGATCTGATTGAGCACTGTGGGAGGTAAACAGTTCCTATTAGCAGGCTTTGATGTGGTAAAGTAGTGACTATTTTATAAAGTAGAAAGTGTAAGTAAGTTTCTTGCATTTTGTATTATTTGAGCCCCTTTAGATGCCTCGGTTGTATGTTTACATTGTGGTTGCCATTTGAACATGGAGACCACCTGGATTATATCCATTTCCAATCCGATTGTGGCTGATTGCTTTTGTTTCTATTAGCTGGTGTTTGGTTTGGGCCCTAACAGGTTACTGAGGGCAAGTCTATATGCAGAGTACCCCTTTTTTTTTCATCTAACTGATGTAAACAACAGTTCATAGGGCTAATGGTGTGGTGGAAGAGAGCAGCTATTTGCCCTGTAGTTTTGAGAATACTCCCTAGAGAGAGCTCTAAACTCAAGCCCTCACCCAGGCACACATCCCTGAGGGGAGGTGGTGGTGATACACTACTCTGCAAGAACTGGTTCTTAGTGGGTCTTGTAGTACTTTAGAAAACACAAACAAGGAGCTTGGATTTGAATGCCCTCCAGCAGTTAGGAAGCTTGGGAGGAAACGAGCAGGTGTGTTGAGGTTTGAGGGAGGATGCAGTGCAGTCAGGCGCTTACATGGAAACTAGAAATGTAAATTGGTAAAGAAAAGGACAAAACCGTGCTGGAACCTCCCCGGAACCATGACAGGTGGCACAGAGCAAGCTGCTGTAGGAATGAGCACTGGCCTTGTGAGCAGTGTGTGTCGTGGACGCCACTGGAGTCTGCTCAGAGCTCCCGGACTCCAGTCCCGTCCCGGCTGTTTTCATTGGGTGAACCACTTACCCGTTTTGTGTCTCAATTTTTTCAAATCTCTAAGTTGAGGAATTTTTATTAGATAAATTTTAAATCATGGTAAAGGTAAAAATAGAGGTGAGCTATTTATAATATTTTCAGTCAGTATATTTGAAATACTGTTTACAATTGTATTTAAATTGATGAAAGTTCTGAGCATCACACTGAATATCATAGATGCTTTTCTTTCATTGAAGTGGATATACAAGTGTATATTGTTTCTTGTTTTAGGCCATGACGTGGAAAGATGCATATCTGTTGTAACCACATAAAGCTAATACTGATAAGTTTTCTGGGGAAAAAAAAAAAAAACAGAGAAGTACTTTAAGGAGACTTAGATCCTTGCCACATAAATCTAATGGTGAAAATATGTAGACAGGCATGTATTTATTTGATATAGGAGAAATGCTAAAGGACAGAAGGGCCTGAGGAGTTAACAAGAAAACATGCAAAATACTAAAAGAGACAGCGCAGTGGTGGAGGCCTGAGCTTCGGGTCTACCCGTTACCTCCTCCAACAAGCCTTTCACCATTCTGTAACTCAGGTTCTTCATCTAACGTGGGAACTAACACTTGTCCTACCTACCTCACAGGGCTGTTGTGAGGATCTAACACACATGTACATGTACATGTAGGTGTGTAGGCACTGGAATGTAACAGGAGTGGGGAAGGAGACCCTGTAGTGATTGAGTGCTGGTATTGGCAAACCCAGGGGCCCTGATAACTGTAAGAGATTCTTGAGGAGGAAGTAGACATGGCATGGCCAGTAAAAAGCTGTGATTCGATGGTAGGGTCAACACCTGAAGGCCGCAGTGTGAATGAGGTGCTATCTGTGCCAACCACCCCCCACCTCTGTTCCTGTTACATACTTGAATCCTGGTGTGGACAAATAAAGTTGTGACTTTTGTGGAAAAAAAATGATGGTACCAATATGTTATGGAGAATTCTTAAACTTAAAACTCAGAGTAACTATATTTATTATTATTTATACTTATTTACTATTTGTTATATACATATAAGCCAATATAAGCCCACATACCCTCTACCTCAAGGAGGATTAGTGTCTGTGCTTTGTGGTACTGATCAGCATCTTGCACAATGGTGCTAAAGTGGTTATTTCCATATAGGGTATGAAGAGCTGATAAAGCTAGCATTTGGATTCCATAGTAGCACTCTTTTTGTTTGTTTGTTTTTGTTTTTGTTTTTCGAGACAGAATTTCTCTGTGTAGTTTTGGTGCCTGTCCTGGATCTTGCTCTGTAGATCAGGCTGGCCTCACAGAGATCTGCCTGTCTCTGCCTCCCAAGTGCTGGGATTAAAGGCATGTGCCACCACCGCCCAGCTCATAGTAACACTCTTAAAGACACTAAGGTTAGCCTGGAGAAATTCAAATTATTAGAGAGTTCAAAGAATAGATATAAGAATAGAACTTATTTGGTTACTGTTCTGTTGTGATAAAACACCATGACCAAAAGCAACTTACGGAAGAGAGTGTTTGCTTGTATGGTTCCAGGTGGATAAGAATCCACCACGGCTAAACTAACTCCTAATGACCTTCAGCTATACTCACAGATCAGTGCCTTGCTCAGCCATCTGAGAAGCTTCCTTCTGCAGTATATGGGAACAAATACAGAGACCCACAGCCAGATAATACAACAGAGAGACCTTGAAATACTCAGCCCTAAATGGGATATTTCTATCAGATCTATTGCTCATAGCTCAGGGAACCCCAAGAAGAGGAAGCAGAAAGAATGTGAGAGCCAGAGGGCATAGGGGACACCAAGAAGACAAGATCCTTTAAATCAACATGAGCAAAGATTATAAGGACTAAAGTGATGTACACAGGGCCTGCATGGGTCTACATATACTATGTTTATATATGGTTTCCAGTTTAGTGTTTTATGGGGTTCCTGAGTATAAAACACGTGAGTCTCTGACTCTTATAGTGAACTGGAAGTGGGGTAAGGTCATAAACTGTCAAAGCCCACCCAGTATGCACTTCCTCCAGCAAGGTTCCATCTTTTAAAGACATCACAACCTACCAAAACAGAGCCACCTACCTGAGACCAAGTGTTGAAATACAGGAGGCTATAGAGGACAAATCCCAAACCTAGAGACAAATGTATGCATTTAAAAGTTCAAGCTAGAACACTGATAGAATTTGAACATTCCTGGAGTAAGGTCAGACAGAAACAACAGTGGCTGCTAGGAATGAGCCTCCTCCTTCTGTAATTTGCTTCCATTTACCATCAGAAACAGGCCTCTGAGTCATTATGGCTGGTGTAAAGGTTGCAGTGAACAATGACGCTGTCCCCATTACTCATTTATTCACTTTCAAGTGCCTATGAACTGTCAGGCCTTCACTCTCATTCTAGAGATAAATAGGTACAAAGATGGATTTTTGCCTTCCAGGGTCTTAGAAGAGAGCAGACATCTGACTTATAAAGAAAGAACAATTCTCAGCTTCTTGCTTAGGTGACAGGATGAGTGGTGATAAATAAGTCACACAGATAGTAGTTCATGCAGAGGTGCAAGTTACAGGGGAAGCAGACTGCTTAGAGTTGTCTGACGGTCAGCCAGAACTTATAAATTTGTGACTAAATACTTGGTTGGGGCTGAGTCTTTTCTCCCATACAGGTCTTGGAGTTAGAGTGAGCTACAGTATTCATCTGTTCAGACTGTGCAATGAAACACCACAGGAGTCATGGCCCAATTTCAACAGCAGCTGAAATTGAATGGATGAGCCAAGTTACAGACCAGGGAACCTCATGAGCAAGCCAAGGGAAACAAGACAGTAAGCAGCACCCCTCCATGGCCTCTGCATCAGCTCCTGCCTCCAAGATGCTGCCCTGCTTGAGTTCCTGTCCTGACTTCCTTCAGTGAAGAACAGCAATGTGGAAGTGTAAGCTAAATAAACCCTTTCCTCACAGATTTGTTTTTTGGTTATATTTGGCAGATATTATAAATGATGTCTTTGTAGCCCAATCTTGTTTGTCTTCACAAACTACTACTTGCCAAAGAAATATCGCCATCTCCTACTCATTACTCTTCTCCTCTGTAGAAGAAAACACACTTATTCACAGGTTGAGTTCTAATTTCAGAGTTTCCTTGTGCTCAGAAAGACAAATGTGATGTTTCTTTGATGAGGCTGACAAAGGCATTTATAACCTTTATTTCTTCACGTAGTTACTTGACTGACTGAAGTTGTTTATTCCCTTCTGGTGACAGCTTGCATCACAGACTGCAATCTATATTGAGTTGCACTTCCAGAGCTAAATCGGGGTGTTTTAAAATTCTCCAGTGAAGAGCCTTAGTTGCATAGAAGGCTGCATAACACTTGCTGAGTCAATATTGGAGCAGACATGTCTATCAACAAAATACCTCACTGGAACTTTTAGAAATTCATACCAAGAGATTCCCCTAACTACATGGAAACTATGATTGAGTAGGGTAGTAGGCTATATCCAATTTTCCTAAGAATCCTTCTAAAGAGCTGGAATACAAATTACTATTGGATACTTTAACATAATTCATTATTCCAAGAGGAAGATGTGCAGGCTAGAGCTTCCGAGAAATGAACACATGAAACTATGATAAGAGAGACAGAATGAACAGAAATACATGTGGACCAACAAAAGTTGTAGGAGAAATAATCTGGTATATAACATCTTATCTATCTCTCTCATCTTAAAGATGAGAAACCTGGGTGGAACTGGCTAGGTGTTTCCATCGGCTACTTGCCTATTGCAGAGACTAGGACAGTCAGTAGGCATACACATCACAATCATTTCCACTATCCCACTGCGATGAAGTCACAGAAAGAGGCAGAAAAACAGAGATTAACCAGGACATGAAGGAAGGTTGAGAGAATGAAATTACAAAGTGAAGACCAGGATGGAAATTGAAATGATGCTTGCAGCAGCATGGAGTAAGGTAGAGTAAAGTGTAGCTGAAGTTTCTAGTGATAGAAGAAAACAAAGCTCAGAATCAGGCACCATTTATGTATATGATTGGGTTTACTTGTAATCCTCATTCCTTCAGAAACCAAAATAATAGAGCCAGAGCTCTAAAGCATAGATGTAGGGCACAGTCACATTATCAAGAAAATGTGCAGCACATTAACACTTTTGGATATAGGATATTGGATGAGTGCCAAAAAAAGCAATCCATTCCTAATAGTCAACTTACGTAAAGTGGGGAAGGGGTTGAAGAGAGGGGTGGAATACAATATCTTTAAAGGAAGAAATAACATAGCCTCATCTCTCTCTCTCTCTCTCTCTCTCCCTCTCTCTCTCTCTCTTTCTCTCTCTGTGTGTGTGTGTGTGTGTGTGTGTGTGTGTGTGTTGCTGAAGATCAAACACAGTCATGCACAAGCTAGTCAGGTATGCTAGCATGTATACATGGGGCTACATGTATACTTAATATAATTCCACCATGTTGTGGTGACCATAAAATTATTTTCATTTCTACTTTATAACTGTAATTTTGCTACTTTTATAAACTGTAATATAAATATCTGGGAGTTTTGATGGTTTAGGGTGACCCTGTAAAAGGGTCATTTGACCCCAATGGGGGTATCCACAGGTTGAGAACCACTGAACTAATATAATAAAGAATATAATAGGGCTTACTCTTTCAGAGGGTTAGAGTCCATGATGGGGAGTGAAGGCATGGTGGCAGAAATAGCTGAGAGCTCGCATCTTTATCAACAAGTAAGAGGCAGAGAGAGACTGTGGGAACCTGCAGAGGCTTCCTAGTGAGAACTTACTCAGGGTCAGAGAATCTGAGCTTGCTTTACCCAGCAGAGCTTCATAAGGAGATGATTTGGCCATGGGCGTGTTTACCAGGTGTTTGAAAGTTCTACACTTGGCTGTACAGTGTTCTTTGATCTGGCAAAGGGCAGGTCATTTGCCTCTTCCCTTGGTATATTATAAAAAGCCATTTTCAATAAAGGAAGAGGCTGTTGGTTATTGGTCTAGGCCCTCCCAAAGCTATCCTGTGTTTCTGTCCTTTTACTTGTCAGCTAGATCTATCTTTCTATCTGATATTTCATCATTCCCCTCCCCTCCACCTAATAACCCTTTAAAAGGTGGGAGTGGGCTCCCCCCAAGAGATAGCTATACTGAGAATGGCATAAATCTTTTGAAATCTTCAAAGTTTATCCTCATGACACACCCCTTTTCTAGCAAGACCACACTTCCTAATCCTTCCTAAGCAGTTCCACCAACTGAGGACAAAGTATTCAAACATATAAACCTATGGAGAGCCGTATTTATTTAAACCACTGAATTCCACTCCTTGGCCCTTACATGCTCTTGGCTATATCATAATGCAAAATGCATTCTATAAATTTCAAAAATACCCATAGTCTTTCCTATTCTCAATACTTTTTTGAAATCTAAAGTCAAAAGTCTCTCTGAGACTCAGAACAGTCTCTTATTTGCAACCCCCAAAAATCATAAAGTAAATTACATACTTCCAACATAAGATAACACAGAATATATGTTATCATTCCAAAAGGGAGGAATGGGGCATAGTGGTGAAATACTGGTCTTAAAGCAAGACTAAAATCCAGCAAGACAAACTCCAAATCCTGTAGGTCCATTTCTGAATTCAAAAGGTTTAGATGGATCTGCCTTCACAGCTCTTGCTGCAAGATACCTTTCTTTCCCAAGTTGGTTCCACTTCCTGAGTGTAGGTCCAATTATCCTAGGCAGATATCCCACAGCTTTGGCTCATCTAATATCCTGGGCTCTCCAAACACAATCTGAGCTTCGTTTTCATAGCTTCACTTGATGGCCTCTCAGGACCTCTATTCAGGGACTGACACATGCCTGGCTTCAGTGGCTCTTTTTAACCACAGACAAAAATTCCATGACCCCTTTATTTGTGAGGCCTATGTGACACTAAAGCAAGATGTAGAAAACAGTTCCAGGTTTGATAGGATGAACATAGGCTCCCTTGGATCCCATTGGCACAAGTATTGATTTGCTCTTTGTTGGGAATAGAAAACTCCTTTTGTCTTTTCTCTTTTAAGTTACAAACTTGTCTGGGTGGAGTCTTACACTGAAGTCACCTTTACCTTAATCCCAGTGTGTAACAGGCCTTGACCTGATCTCCTTATCCTTTTCAGCACAAACCTTGGCTGAAGTTCTTGGCTAAGTTCTTGCCCCACCAGGAACTTAGGTCACCTCTGAAGAGGTGGCCTGGAATCTAGGCAAGGTAAGTGTGCTACTCGCTCGTTTCCCGGCCTTCCCCTTACTGGGAGACAATCAGACACAACCAGGAGTCAAGTCCAACAAGAACTTGTTTTTTATTAGGCAGTAAGTCTCTTTTATAGCAGAAAACATCAGAACCCTAGGAGGGGGTGGAATGAACCAACCAAGAGTTTTAAAGGTCACTCTATGCTCATTTCTTTGTTTATGAGTTGTTTATGCACTGACATCATCTCCTGATATTTGTATCTAATCTCAGCATAAACAACTTGGGCTTTCCTCTCAGCACCATCTTTGCAGCCCATGGCTCTAGCATTAAATTTTCTGGTGGTTTTTTTTTTTTTTTTTCCTTCAGACTAAATTTTTTATTTCTTTTTGCTCTACTTGCTCTTTTTTGTAGTAGACCTGCATAAGACTAATAACCATGTTACAGAGTCAATATTAAGTTGTCTTGAAATCTCTTTCACCAAATAAATTAGTATATTGATTTTCAATTTAGCCTTAGAGAAATTCATAGGACAAGGGCAGAAGGCAGCACATTATTTTCCAAGCTATCACAAGAATTGTCCCTAGCCTAGTTGCAGATATTTTCCCTCTGAAATGTCTTGAATTGAGCCCCTATAGTTTGCATAGCTCTAAGCTCAGCTTACAGCGTTCAACTACTTTCTTGTCCAAAAACCTTAAAGTCTTCCACATTCAACACATGATTAGGTCTGTTGCAGCAATGAATTGGTACCAACTGTTATCTTAGTTATTTTTCTATGGCTATGATAAAACACCATGACCAAGGCAATTTATAGAAGAAAGCATTTAACTGGACTTATTTGTTCAGAGGTTAGAGCATTTCATTGGACTTCACTCTTTCATAGATGTGGTCACAGGAACAGCTGACACTTCACATCTTGATCTGCAAGTAGGAAACAGAGAGAGATTTACTGGGAATAGCAGAAGTCTTGAGACTGTAAAGGCCACCCCTCTTACACACTCTTCTAGCAAATCTACACCTCCTAATTCTTCACAAACAGTCCCATCAAATGAGACCAAGTAATCAAACATATGAGCCTCTGGGGAGCATTCTCATTCAATCACCAAAACAGCTAGCCAGCCAGGTTTGGTGGTCCATGACTTTAATTCTAGCACTTGGGTGGCAGAGGGAGAAGGATCACTGTGAGTCTGATACTAGCGTAAGCAAGACAAGGCTACATAGTGAGACCTTTTGTCTGACAAAAACAAAATAAAACAAAAACAAAATCAAAAAACAAAAACAGAACAAGCAAAACTTCTTCTTTCCATTGATCCCTGTTCAACCTAACTTGTATCATTTGAACATTACCTGGTACTGGTCCTATGGTTAAGACTATTCTCGGACTGCCCACAGTGTGCAACATCATTTGGGAAAATGCCATAATAATCTATAAGGTCACCAAAGTTCTCTTCACAAAAGTTGGTATTATTCTTCTGAATCATAAATTAATAAGCACTTCACCTTATAAATTGATCCACATAGATTGATAGAAATCAAATCATCTAATAAATCATTAATTGCACATGTTAGTCACATAAAGCAAATTGTAAGCAGGGCCAGCTGCAAAAGAGCTCACAATAAACCAATCAATCTTTCAATCAACAAATAAAATCTATAATATCCAAAGATATATTAGCTTGCAACTCTAATGGATAACCAGCCCTAGACAAAGAACTACAGGTTGGCCAGTGTAGACTGCTCAAGCCTGAAATCATATGCACACATAGAACAAAAACTACCATAACAAGTTATGTTAATTGTGCAAAACACACACACACACACACACACACACACACACACACATACACACACACATGTTGGTTGTCATTCCACTCACCATCACCACTAGTGACTCACAAGGAATATTTTTGCTTCCTGTTCACATGACCTTAAGTTCTGCAGACCTGGAAGCTTTGGTTCCAGAGTGGGGAACACTTCTGCCTGGAGAATCAATAACCATTCCATTGGACTGGAAGCTCAGACTGTCCCCTGACCTCTTTAGGCCTCTGATGCCTGTAAACCCACAGTCAACAAAGGAATAGCAGTGTTTAGAGGGGTGATTGATCCAGATTACCAAGGGAAAATTGGATTGCTTCTCCACAGTGGGGGTAAGAAAGATTATGTCTAGAGTGCAGGAGATCCTTTATGGTGTCTTTTGGTGCTACCATGCCCAGTGATTAAAGTCAATGGGAAGTTACCACAGCCTAATCCAGGCAGGATGACAAAGTGCACAATCTCTTTAGGAATGAAGGTATGGGTCACTGCTCTAGGAAAATATTCAGGACCTGCTTAGTTGCCTGCTGAGGATGGAGGAAATACAGAATGAGTCATAGAGGAAGGAAGTTATAAATACCAGCTAAGGCCATATGACCCGTTGCAGAAATGAGGATATAATTGACATGAGTGCTCTGCCATATTTCGTGAAGAGTGTGTTTGTACAAACATTTGTGCTTTTTCTCAATTTGTTTATCATGCAACCTAACATCAAATAAGAGAATATCAGTGGCTATCATTTTTAAGTTGAGATACTAAAAGAATGTCCCTCATGGAACATTGAAACCTATTCTATAATTTAATGACAAAAAAAAAAAAGATACCATGAATTTGAAAGGCAGGAAGGAGAGTTTGGAGAAAGGGAAGGAAAGTTGGGAGATATTGTAATTGTATTATAATCTCAGGAAATAAAAGAAGTAATTTTGAAAAGAAAAACATTACTATGCACTTCATAAAAAAGCAGTAAACCTACTCTGAATGTCCAGGGTAATATTATATAAATTTAGCTTTTATCAAAATGTTACCAAAGGATGATGCTTACATATTAATGGATGAGGAAGTCCCTTGGCTATTTTGAGGACAGGCTAAGGCTACATAACTAAATTCCACCAAAAGTATTTGTCCTGGTTAGATTTAACTATCACCTTGATGTGGCCTAACGTTACCTGAGAAGGGATTCTCTGCTGAGGTCTTTCTCAGATCACAGTTGCCTGTCTGTGGGAGATTGTCTGGATTGTTATTTGATGTAGGAGGGCCCAGATCACTGTTGATGGCACCATTCCCTGGGCAAGTGGTCCTGGCCAGTTCTAGAAAGCTTGTGGAGAGAGCCAAAGCAAGCCAGCCACCAAGGAGCAACTCAATGGCCCCTGCTGTACTTCTTTGCAAGTTTCCTGTTTAGATGTGACTACGTGTGGAATAGCAATCAACCTTTCAAGTTTCTGCTTGAGTGCCTACCCTGACTTATATCAACTAAGGACTGCAACCTTAATCAGAATAAACCATTTCCTCCCCTAACTTGCTTTAGATAGTGTCTTATCACAGCAACAGAAGGAAAATTAGAGCAGTGTTTCTCACAGTGAATAAATGAGTTCATCACACAGATCCATATTTCATTTTCTTCTCCTCAGCATACTTAGTAAGAAGAGCTGAAGGAAGACATTTAGAGGGTAAGAAAAATCACAATGAGGAAAAAATATGTGCTGTAACTTTCTGCCAGGGATAAACAGAAAATTTCATGATTTTTTTAATGCTGAAATGGTCTGCTAAACCTTAAGCCTTTAAAATAAAGCTACATATGAGTTCCTGTTAATGCAAATAGATGAACAAGGATTTCTTAATTCTGGGATTTTCTCATTCATTTTCAGCCATTTTACCCAGCAACTTAATACTGTAGGTTAGTTTTTAATTTTTATTTAGAACTTTAAAAGGATTTTCTTGTTTTGCTGTGACAATATTACAAAGCTGGTTCTAAAAAAAATTCAACAAAGAACTGCATCCAGACTTTAACTTTTATGTAAGCCACATGCTTCTCTTTATGCCCTTTCCAGAGTTGTTTGAAAATGAGTAACAGTGGAACCACTCAGGACTTCAAGTGGTCTGTGTCTAGACTGTGGGTGGAAATGACTTACCGAGATAGAACAGGAAGCCAGACCAGAAAGGATAAGAAAAGAGTAAAAACAAAGGTCAGAAGTCATGCCAAGTGCACTGCCCAGACACTATTCATGGCCATTTGGCTCTATAAAGTCAGGACACTAAGGTCAGACACAAGTGATACACTAGACAATCACTCGGGTCTTAGCTCTTTATATCATTCCATGGCCACCATATCACTGGGATATTTTCTATAATTGATAATAAGCTGCTTAAGATCAAATACTGTCAATTATTTAGAATCCTTACAAGATATACTTTATATTATTAAACAAAATACCAAATGGTCATGTGAAGAATATATTGAGTCAACCATAGGTATGGCCTGCCAAACCATAGAGATAATTAGTATGTTATACCAGTTCACATTTCTTTATTCCAGAAGGTAGATACCATGATACCTGAATTTCAATAATGAGGACATACTGTTTCTTTCATTTTGTAGCACAAGCAAGTTTATGAATGAGTTAAAAAAAAAAAAAAAAGGAAAGCTTAGGATGTGACTCAGTGGGTAAGAGCATTTTGCTCTGCAAACATGAGAACCTGAGTTCAAATCCCCAGCACTCATGTAGAAATCCATCATGCATGAGTGAAAAGACAGATCGTCAGAGCACTGGCTAGTCTGTTTAAACAAAACATTGAGCTTCTGGTTTATGAAAGACCCCATGTCGAGCGAATAATGTGGAGAGCAAGGGAGGAACACACCCAAAGTTCTGCTCTGGCATGTGCACAGGTGCATACACTCATGTGCATACAGAACACATACACACACTCACACACACACACACACACACACACACACACACACATACACACACATACACACAATACTATGAATTTGTAATGATCTTCATCCACAGTCAAATAAGGAAAGATTTTCCATAGCTGCATAAATCACAGTGAAGTAGCAATAAAAGTTTCCACAGAATTCTAAGCTTTTTGAAATCAAAACCAACACAATAATTTAATTTTTTTTTGTTCTATGCACAATCGTGTGCCCACATTCAGATGCCAGAGGAGGTTTGCCATCCCCAGTATTGTTTTTTATTGTCATTGTTGTTGTTTGTTTGTTTTTACATGAGCACTTGGGATTTGAATTCATGTCCTCATGCTTGTGTGGTAACTGCTTGAGCCCATTGAACAATCTTTCTGGAATGACTATTTTAATAGCAACATTCATTGATGCTTCTGCTAGCTTGTCTTCATGCGCTGTTCAGCTGATTGGAAGAATACCTGTCAATTTGGGCAGAGTTTCTGAGATGTTAGGATACATGGTCAAAGCCTGAATTTAAGCTTACACCGAACACAAAAGACATATGCAATATCTAGATGAATTGTCTTTTGTGTATCTTAACCATGACTTGGGATTTTTTAATATCCTGAAACTGAGTTTTACTAAAGTTACCTATCATTCCCACAGAAGCATGGTTCTAGAACCAGAGTAGATGGGCAGGTAGGACTTAAGAGAGGGTTTCAGGTCCCTTGTAATTTAAACATTAGAAGCATGCCAGGGGAATACTGCCAAAAACATTCATATCAAAGTTCAATGACTTTATCTGAAAGGAAAAGGAGACAAGCAGAGAAACAATCTAGGTAATAGAAGGAACACTTAATTAGTCAAATATGCTTTTTTTTTCCCAAAAAGCTTCCAAAAGTGAGAAGTAATAAACAGTCCTGCTCAGTTATGATGCTTATGAACCACAACAACCACCAGAATGCCATAATAACCCTAAGGTTGCATTAGGGCCACACATACCTTGACTGTAATCAACAGGTTTCTAATTGGACTTAAGATCTGCCCAATAAGAGGGAAATCATGCCTTATACTGGAAATGTAGCCAACCACCCGCAGCTAGTGAATTCATGTATGTTATAGGAGAATTATCAACCACCACTTTAACAAACCAGCATAATCTCCAACTAAATTCTAAATATTTGTCCTTATACCCACAGGGAAGTATAGCCATGGCCCTTTATCAAAGAAACTTCTCTTTGCAATAGACAGAGACCATGACAGAAAACTCTAATCAATCAAAATGCAGAGTTATGGAGCGCAGGCCCAACAGACACAACTTCCAAACAATTCCCCCACACACCTAAGGCTTGGGGAACATTGAAGAGAAGGATCAAAGACTCTAAAGCCAGGAGATCAGGGAGCTTTGTGTGAGACTGTCTCCTAGTGATATCAGAAGCTACACCCATAAAGTCTCACCAACATGACTGTGTAAACATGAGTTAAACAAATATACAAGAATAGACATGTTAAAGTGAGCAGGGGAAAATCCAAGAGGCCTCAACCGGGACAAGGAACTATAGGCAACTAAGGAAAGCTGAGAGGGGAGAAACAGCCTCCAGGGAAGGGCACACTAACTGGTTACCTAGTACCAAACGGTCAGCACTAAAATGTACATACAAGTAACGTTATACAGCCTATGTGGGTGGTACTAAGAAATACATACGCATATACATATATTTACACATGTATGTTTTCATAAAACAACAATGAAGGAAAAAGGTCATATATTTAAAAGAGAACAAAGAGTATGTGGAAGGTTTTAAAGAGAGAAAAGTAAAAAGGAAAATGATGTAATTATATTATAATCTCATAAAAAGAAGTAATAAAAACTGAGGGTAGATACTGTTACTTATTAAATACTGCCCTTTAAAATAAATTCTGAGGTATTCTCAAATGAATGAGAATTCTTAGTAAAATAAATTCAATAATTTTTGTCTTGGTAAAGGAACTAGTATTTTTATTTAAATTACTTTCTCCTGAAAGTTTTAAATTCACATAACACTGGAGAATCATTACATAGAGAAATTTTAATGAGCTCAAGCAATACAAAATTTATTAATAATTTTATTAAGCATGCAAATAGAATAGTTGTTAGATATAAAATTATACATATTTTACTAAAAATGTATTCAGCTATATAGTGATAAAATTGCATGACATGGGTGTTTGTTTGTAAGATCTTCAGAAAACTGAAGAATAGAGAAATCAAGTCAAATAATATCATCAAAACAACTGAGTTAATCTGGCTTGTTTTCTCTTTAACTCACACATAAATTTTTCATGCTAAAGAGTTGTGGATTTTTCAATTTATATATAAACCAGAGGATTTTTTGTGTCATGACATTACAATCTGTCACTTAGACTAAATATTCTTGTCTCTGGTGTGGAGATAAATAAACTCAAGAATGCACATAAGTCCAATGTAGTAAACATTTTACATTACCAGTACAATGAATTGGACTGTTGTTTAAAAATATTTTTCAGTGTTTTATAAGCAGTTGCACATAATCCATCATCTTCTTCATTTTAGAAAAGTGATGTTTTTTCATTAAAAATTTGACTTTTTAATACCTAAGATATTACAACTCGTGCCTAATTTGTATCTACTACTTTGCATAAGTATGAAAGGTATAAAATATAAAGGAGTTAGGAAGAGTTCTGATCAGAAGATACTAGGTTTTCATCACAGGATTCTGGAGTGTTTTAAATTTCTAAACTATAAAATGTATCCAAATTCAAGTCAAAGTGTGAAATCATTTCAAAAACGTAATTACGATAATTTCAAATAGCACTCAATTGTGTCTTTCTAAACTAGCATATTTGGTTCTTAACTCATAATAAAAATATTTTGTGGAAAATGCACTTTAGGCATTTTCTGTAAAAATCTGATAAACTGTACAAATGAAAGAAAATAATTATTCTGGGTAGCTGATAATCAGCCTTCCAGAGCTAATGCCCAGGCTCCAGAGTGGTTTTCCTCCTAGAATTGTATTCTCTCACACTTTAGCAACTCCTCCATCCTGTAGTTGGCAGGGATAGAAAGTTTCCTCTCTGGAGGTGACCTATGTGCTGCCCACTGGATTAGATGATTGCATGGTCACAGTCCATTGGCTTTGATCCTGGGATGCAAATGTTCTCCTCTGCACCATACAATTCCTCTTTGTCTTGGAGTCTGGTCCTTTGTTAGCAGCAAACACCCTCACTGTGGGCTTGTCACAATGATTTAGTAAAGGCATATTTTACAGAAATAAGAAGCCCAGTGGTATAGCTGGAACTGATCAAAAGCCATCAGCAAGCTGATGGATTGTTGTTTATGCAAGATTGGCCTTGGGTCTTTTGGAGGAAGAAACCTCCCCATATACATGATAAAAGCCAAAGCTTTGTCATAAAATTATGGTCTCTATAGAAAGGAAGGTAGTTTTGAATAAATTAATAAATGAATGACCCATGTCTTTGAAGAGCCTCTCATCGAGCTTTCCATTTGTTATTTTCCTTGGCCATTCATTGAATCATTTATTCTCTTCATTCTCTCTGATGAGCATTTGGCTGTGTAGCAGAGATAAAATAAAAACGAGAGAAATAGTGCCTTTGCCTCCACAGATTTTAATTACAGTAGTGGATTTTGACAGGTAATCAGGCATCAAATGGTAGGAAGACAGTTATAGTTACTATGGTAACTGTGGCTATAGTTTATTTTAACAATCTAATATTCTCCCAACCATTTACCCACTGGGATCATTGATAGTGCAAGAATAACAGGCAATATGGTATTTTCAGGTGTGCAGGGGCAACTCTTTCACTCCTATATAGAACAAGTGTTGAATGATAGCTTAAGTAGCATCCAGAAACAGTCTGGTGATTAGACATGGGAAGAGCAACCTAGCTGTGCTCAGGACAGGAGTTAGTGTATCTGCAAGGGATCATGGGAAAGTAATAGAGACGGGAATGCTAGTCATATTTGCCCTTCACTGGCACAGACTGGAGACTGTCGAGTGGCATACCTATGTAAGAACCAAATAGTTAATTAATGCTAGTTTGAAAGTCCGTACCCTTAGAAGGCTACCATGGAATTTCAAATTCTCATCCCAGATATCCTCCACTCTCCCGCATGGTCTAGCGTAACTCTTTCTCTTTGAAGTGAGAGAGCAAAGGGAGTCAGAATATCTTAGCACACAACATCATTGAAACTTAGCAGCTATTTCCTCTGGCTGTGTTCTCACTGGCTACCTTATCTCATGTTACAATGAGGACTGCCTCTCTAAGGAAGAAGGGGGAATCTGTTGCATTTAATGGCATATCAGTCTTTTTCACAATTCAGTGGTCCTTCCTGTCTATAGTTAAAAAAAAAAAAAAAATCCCTCTCTTATCTGTCCCTAACAGCAAGAAGATATTCTCTGTTCATCAGAAGGCCTGACAAGTGCTGTCATAATTTTCAAGCAAAGAACAGAGCAGATTGGAAGGAGGGGCAGGTAATGAGAAAAGCTGTGAAACAAATAATTGATCGTAGAAATTTTAAAGTTGTTTTTACCAAGTTAAAATGTCATTTCATGGAAAGTCGGAATTCTGTCACGCATAGAAAGGAAGATGTAGTATCTGTAATATTTCGTTGATGAGAAATTTGCTAATGTTCAGAAAAGTCTGGATACTTTTCTGACTCTATCTCTGGCTTTCTATGTGATCTTAAAGTGATTACCTAAACTCTTTGGTCTCTAGAGCTGGCCTTATATATCACATAAGGGTTGTAATGATTGAGAGCATGCTGAAAAAGAGAGAGAGAGAGAGAAGGGGGGCTTCAGAAACACTTAAAACCAAATTTCTAACTAGAGGGCATTGGTGGGAAATAGGTGAGAGGGATGAACACATAAGTCAGAGATGTTGTGTATGCTAGTCAATGTTGGTTTGCTTTTCATTTATGTCAGTTTTCAGTCCACTTGGTCTTATTTGCCCAAAGTAAGAATACTGAATTTAAGTAAAAGGTCCCAATGATGTCGCTCTTGTTTTGGAGAAAGCACAATTCCTAGTCCTTTAGACAAACCCCCTCTGTATTCTGCAGCTGTGGGCATGTGGAGGCTTGCCAAGCATTCACATGCAGGCTGCGTTGATGCCTCCTATAGTTCTGCCTTTGACTGGTCATCTTCTGCCTCTCCCAGAATGATATCAACACTTCAGAGATCTACACACTGCCTGCCCCACAAGCAAAGCGGACATCTCTGGAGAATAAGACACTGGTGCTCTGTTGTCTCCTGGACAGAAGAGGACCACCGTCAGTGTGCAGGGAACATGAAGATCATTTGCACCTGATCTTAATTTTTTTTTCACTTAGCAATAATGAAGAGAGAATCCCCCACACTTCATCTGTAGAGAACAAAACGTTGTCGGTTCTGTTTTGTTTGACAGACTGGAAGCCAAGAGCAATGCATTCCCAGATTCCTGCCTTGTTAGAGATGCAAGGGCTGGCCTTGAAGAAGACTAGAGTGCTCAGTTCTATTTGAGTGGGCCAGATACTGAAGTCCAGCCATCACGGCCAGGCCATGTTTCCAGCAGATTTTAGAGCAGATTACCCCAAACTGCAAAGCAGCATCTGCTGCCCCAGGCCCAGCCCCAGCTACATGCCAAGTGCTGTTCAAAAAGAGATTTCTGCCTGGGCCAGATGCAGTTCTTAGGACAAATGCATCTGTGCACTTTTTCTCATGTAGCCAGCTCTAAAAGGTGAATAGAGTTTCATGCCAAACCCTAAGGTATAATGATGCCATTTGTTAGCTTGATAAATTTTGGAACAGAGTATAATCAAGTCATTATCCCCAAATTTTACGCTTTTGTTTTTTGTGTTTGCTTTTTTCCCCACAGTGATTCCTAGAATCAGCCATCTCATAAATTACTATGTACTTCAGCGTTTTTTTCCCCAAAAATCTTCTCCCTGGATTAGTATTAAACAAATTATTCCTTAGAAGAGGGATCCTCAAAGATGCCAGAGAATCAAACGAACAAAACACAGGATGTGGTGTGCTATGAAATATGGGGTGATTTCTTGTAAGTAATAAAATCTCTGGAATACAAGAAGTGAAATTGTAGAAAATCAGGCAAATAAGAATGCCCTGTCATAGTTTTCTACAGTGAGGTCGGCAGAGAGCTGCAGATGATGTCACTTTTAATTTTAAAGTACTAGCTGTGCCATGTCATTTTGATTTTCATGTTTATGGTTTTCATGTGTTCATTTTTTACCCTGAGAATTTGTTATGGACCTACTATTTGTCAGGCATTGTAGAAAAAGTAATAAAAGAGACATTGTTCTTAAAGAGTTCGTAATTCTATTTGTACCAGGAAATATTTCAATTAAAACTATATTTTTAAGAACATAGAAAACATATATTCAAATTCATATATTCAAATTCCTAGGGTAATGCAGAGAATTAAATTGTTAATATGTATCCCTTTCTACAGTTAAAAAACACTCCCAAAGAATATGCTATAACAACCTCCAGTTGTGAACACTTGATCTCCACTAATTAAAAACAGGACATAGTCAATAGACTATGTATGTGAAAAGAAATAAGATTAGAAATTCACTTCAGTTCTGACTCATCTTTCATACAGAAATTAGATATTTCTTTTTTAAGATTTATTAATTTATTTATTACATATACAGTATTTTGCTTGCATGTACGGCTGCAGGCCAGAAGAGTGGTTGCTGGGAGTTGAACTCAGCACCTTTGGAAGAGCAGCCAGTGCTCTTAACCTCTTAGCCATCTCACCAGTCCCAGCAATTAGATATTCCAAAATGTATTACTCATAGAAGAACCCATCTAAAGCATTTTGAGAATTGAGCATATAAGATTGGGGAAGATGTTGGGGACATTTACTGATGACTAGGTTGACAGTCATACCCAGATGGCATGTGTCAATGAGAGAAAGGGGTTGTTGAAGAGAATTAATTAAGATTAGAACACTCTCCAACACCAACCCTATATTTTCCCCTCCCCGACTCCTGTCTGTCAGTTGTATAGTTGGCTGGGTATGGCCAGGACAGGGCTTGACTTTGTTGGCTGCCCACTGTTGGCTTGCTGCTTTGAGATTATACTGCTGTGCACTTAGTTCCTAACCAACAGAGGTAAAATGGTCAGAAGAAAGGAAGTGAGTGTCTTGATTGTGTGCTTAGTTATGCACCAAACTCTGTGCTGGATCCTGTAGAGGCTGGCAGTTCGTCTTTCTGCCTCAGTTGAATTCCAAGAGTGGTGCCCTGAGAGAATGTTCTCCTACTATTTACCCATAGGAGTTTGTACTTGGTCTGAACCAAGCAGTAGAAACTAGAGGAGAATAGATTATTTATAGACACTAGATAGTGGTTTATTTTCTAAACAACCAAGTTTTTATGGAAAGTAATGTTTAAACAACATTTATTTGCAAACAAGCTGGGTAGGAATGTCCATGTTCTACAGAGTATTTTTTCTGTTTGGTTCCAATTATGTCTACCTTGATGTTTCAGTAAATATCTCTGGCTAAAACTGTGCATATTCTATTGAACTTACTCCTTTGGGGAATACATGAATGTGTGATATAGGACCAGATGTGGTATCTTTTCTCTAGTTGGCCAAAATATTTCCTATTCTCTTTACCTCTTTTGAAATAAAGCTACAAATCAGCTAGTGTACATCAAGTAAGAGGGGAATGGTACCCATTGTAATAAACCTACATCCAAACCACAGGCCCAAATGTTTGGATGAGCTTCAAAGACCTCCTACAGCCTTTGACCAAAGCCTGGCAGCTCCACACAGGAGTTCGGTCACAGGCACAAAGACTGCCAAACGCGCAGTGTGCCAATGACAGCCAAAGTGAGCTGGCAGAAGGAGCAGCCAGAATCCAATAAAGCAACAGTGCCAGGATAACAGAGGCCAGGGTGGCAGGAGGCAGAGACAGCTTCCCGGGAAGTGGGATTGTTTTTAATCACTTGTTATAGTGCTCCCCAGCCTTCTTCTTTGTGACTGCATGTGGGTTGTCACAAAACCACATCCATCATTTCGTCTGATAGGGGTTAGAGAGCCAAAGAATGTGTGCAGCAACTTATTTCCAAGCACGGCTGGGACAAGTATTGATATGAGAGAAAGACAGTATCAGGCTAGTCTGGAAAATTCACATCTCCAAATAGAGCACCCTATTGCATCCCAGTGATGTCCTCTAGTGGCCACTCAGGTTTTAGAACACTGACTTCCAGCAGTGAGTAACAAAGTATATCAAAGAAACAGTTTAATGAAGCTTACCTAAATGAGGATGGCCCACATAAGCTGAAATACTTGAATGCTTGGTCTCTGGTTGGAGAATTATTTGGGGAAACTACAAGGAGTGGCCTTGTGGGAGGGGATTTGTCACTGGGGGTGGTTTTTGGGGTTTCAAAGGCCAGACCCAGTCTCTCTCTCTCTCTACTTCATGCCAGTGGATAAGATATAAGGTCTACTGCTCCAGTGCCATGCCTGCCTCTCTGCTGCCATACTGCCCACCATGATGGTCATGGGTTTACCTATTAAAACTGTAAACTAGGGCTAAACTAAATGATTTATATTATAAGTTGTCTTGGTCATGGTGTCTCTTCATAGCAATAGAAAAGTAAAACAGAAGTTGGTACCAGGAATGCATATTCTATCGATCTATTGTTGTGAAAGGCCTGTGCTGCTTTGGGGACTTTGGGACTTCTGATTAGGAAAGCAATTGAATTCTGTAGGGAGAGGTTAATAGGCCATCCTAGTAGGAGCGTGGAAGACTATGGTGCTGAGAACAGTGTGAACTATGGAGGCAGATCAAGAGGTTTCAGAGGTCAATAATATCAGCAAATGGGCTAAGGATAATTCTTGTATTATTTTGGCAAAGAATATAGCTGATTTTCACCCTTGTCCTAACGATTTTCCTGAGGCTAAATTGAAGAGTTTTGGGCTAATATTGGCAGAAGAGATTTCAAGACAACCTAATAGTCACTCTGTCGTGGAGTTAATTGCTTTTATGCAGATCTACAGTGAAAAGGGTTAAAGCAGGGCAAAAAGAAATACAAAATGCACCATTTGAGAAGAAAAATAGCACCAGGAGATTTAGTGTTAGATTTGCTTGTGCTGAAAGAGATCAGAAAAAAATCATAGAATAAAGAGAATGTTGCCCTCTTCCAGCTAATGCTGCAACTGTGAAAGCAAAGGCTCCAGGGATTTCCTCCACCTAAACCAACAGAAAGTTTATGCAAATGCAATTTAAGTAAGGGACCAGTTTCCAGTCCAAACAAGCAGAACTTGGCAGAATCAACGGGCCACATGTGTTTGGATTTAGAGTCATGAAGGATATAGGAGTAAAGGGTTTGTATCCTCTTCCTCCACAGTTAAGGAAAGCTGCCCAAGTAAGCCATGTAGTCCTGCATGAGGTCTAGAGAGGAAACTGTGTGGAGATATATATATATATATATATATATATATATATATATATATATATATATATATATATATATATATATCCGTGTGTGTGTGTGTGTGTGTGTATTTTAAAGCTGGGTTATAGCTGAGTTGTGTTGGATATCCTCAATACCCTCAAGCTGTTTAAGATGTCAGAGCTGTGGGATGTCTGTAGAAGAGAGCTTTGAGCACAAACTGGAACCAGCCCAAAAGAGAGAAGAGTGTTGCGGTCAGCAAGGCTGAAAGGAGTTGGAGATCCAAAGAGCTGTCTATACTCTTTGATGTCAGACATAGGGCTACAGGGTTTGGAGTTTGTGCTAATGGGGTTCAGTCTTGCTTCAATCTAGTACTTTCCCACTATGCCACCTATTCTCTCTTTTTGAATGGTATATTCTGTGCTATTATATGCTGAAAGTATATAATTTTTTATGATTTTGTATGGGATTGGAGTTGAAAGAATGCCTTGAGTCTTAGAAAAGACTTTGGACTTTGGGCTTTTAAATGGCCTTAAAACTGAAAAACTGGGGACTTTTGAAGTTAGATTAAATGCATTTTGCATTATGATATGACTATAAATCTTTAGAGTCCAAGGAGTGGATTATGGTTGTTTAAATAAGAATGGTCCCCATAAACTCATTGAATGCTTATCCTCTGGATCTGTTTTGGGAATGATTAGGAGGTGTAGGTTTGTTGGAATAGATGTTTCACAAAGGGTGTGCTTTGAGGTTTCAAAAACACAAGCTAGGACCAATCTCTTTCTCTTTCTGCCTCATGTCTGTGGATCAGAAGTAAGGTCTCAGATACTTTTCTAGTACCAAGCCAGCTGCTGTATTTACTGCCATGATTGTCATGGACTCACTCTCTGAAACTGTAAGAAAGCTCTTGAGTAAATCAATAAAATGCTTTCTTCTTTAATAATAACTTTCTTTTATAATAAATAGCTAGTACATTCTGTGTTTCATACCAGACATTCACTGAGAGAGAGAGAGAGAGAGAGAGAGAGAGAGAGAGAGAGAGAGAGCTAATAATGTCATCCTGAATCTAAAATCACTTAGATGGCAAGCCTCTGGCACATCTATGAGGGATTATCTATGTTAAGCTAACTGAGGTAGTAAGATCCACCATAAGCGTGGGCTGGGGTATTCTACAGGCTTCGTACCAGAACTGGATGAAGAAGAGAAAGGCATCTGAGCACTAGATTCATCTCAGTGTTTCCTGCCTTTTGCCATGATCTCAGTTCTGCCTCAATTCCTGCTGGCATGACTTCCTCACCATGTCCAAATGTGTTCTTGAACTGTAAGCCAAAAGGAGCTCTTCTTGCCGCAATTAGCTTTGATCAGGTATTTTGTCACACACACACACATACACACACACACACACACACACACACACACACACACACACACAACTTATCCCTATTATAGAGCTTTGCAGCTACACAAGATGAGAGTTAGAAGACCCACAGACCAGTCAGTAGACAAGAGCATCATTTCAAAGACAGAATACAGCAGCTTTGAGACTGTTACGAAAGAGTCATCTAGCTAAAATTTACCAGAATGGAAATAAGGTTGTAAGGAGGAGGCTGTTGGAGGAATTCTAAACTGAATAAGGAAGCATTACCCAAACAATAGCAGGGAAACATATCTTTGCTAAAGGGACAACTTGTACAAAAGTCACAAAACAGATCACACTGGTTCAAGGAGGCTGAAATTGAGTGTGATGGGAGCAGAGGGTAATAGTGAAGCCAGGAGATCAACATAAAACCTGAAAGAAAATTTCTAACTCAGGGCAAAGAGTTTAAGTTTATTCTAAAGGAATAAAAATAAGGATGTAGGTTGGGAGAGTACTAAAATCACATTCTGTAACTCAGAAAAAAATCATAGGAAGGGAAGAAAGTTTGCCTAGGTAAAGGGCTGTTAAAGTTATCCAGGTACCAGTTTGTGGTGGTCTGAGTTAAAACAAAAGATCATTAGGAAAAAAGAGTTTCTGGGGTTGTTGATTTGAATTAATATGCTTAGTGGAATGAGCCAGTCGAGACTGCTGCTCACACTAAAGTGTTGTGAGCAATAATATATTCCTTGGAACACAAATCACAGGAGAAGGGAGGTGTGTGTGTGTGTGTGTGTGTGTGTGTGTGTGTGTGTGTGTGTGTGTGTGTGTTGAATTTGATGGTTTTGAAAACACTACTACTGAGGTATCTCTAATGAATTTATATTAGATAAGTGTATACACAAGCCTGCGACTAAGGTGAGAAGTAACAGCAAGAGGCATAGACTGGAAGCTGTTTCATGAAGTTTGTTTTTTAGTAGCAAAGGTCTTTATTGTAAAGGAAATGAAATAACTGCCTCCTACTGTCCCCTTGGAATCTGTGGGCCACTGGGTGATCCCAGACCATTCAGAACAGGGTTTCTTATGTGAGCATGGAGTTTGGAGCTCATAAAATTCAAAACTACAAATTGGAAACATCTCTTGGATTGTTTCAAGCCTCCAGCCAGAGAGGAGTATACAAGTTCCTTCAGGTCCTGGAGCAAGTTTGTGTCCCTTAACTCCCTTCCATATTCTCATTACAGCCTTGTCACATACCTAATTGGAAGCTCAAGTTCTGCATTTGTATTTATTAGGGGCTAAAGGACACCAACCTTGCTTGCAGGACACTAATATTAGGCTGGAGAACTGAAACTAAACAATTATATGAACTTGTCAAGGGAGACTATGACATGGGAACAAATCAGCCCTTGGGGGAAGAAAAATGGCTCCATCATTTTTAGTTATAATTATCATATCTGCTCACCTCTTAGCTGATCAGGCTCCTGCTTCTGGGTTGCTTAGGGTCTTTATAGTTCCAGATACTTGTGAGATCTTCCACCAGGCAGTCAGAGTCAATTTGCTCTTTGTGCAAATTACAAATCCTGTGTTTTAGGTTTTGACCCTAAAATTCTTCAGGAGCAGAATGAAGAGAACTTTTTATAGATCAGATCACCATGAGCGGCTTGGGTCGAGTTCAGTGTTGTTGGGCCTCTATGTCATGATTATCAGTATCATATTTTGGCAAAATTCCAAACTTTCTTTAACACCTTGATTCATCCTTTGCCTTGTCTTTCCACTCTCATTGCCCTGAATTTAGATCTCGTTCATCCATGTCACATCTCTTCAGTAACCTCCAAGCTGATTTTTGTGTTTCCACTCCATTTACTTTTATTTTTACCAATTCTGCCTAATTTTCTAAAATGCCTTTCTATGCTACCTCCCTTTTCTGATAGAAAGTATGTGCCATAGAACTTGGCTTCCTGAGTTATTGATTCAAATTGTTCAGCTGGCATTTCAAGGCTCTCCCTTATCTGAAGATGTATTAATTTTCCATTTAACTGCCTCCATCTCCTCCCAGTGATTTCTCTGCTGCCTGCATATATTTCTACATTTTCACTTCCTCCTGCTGTTCTCTCTTAATACCGGCACAAATATTATCTTTTCTTAAGACCCAAATTGCATCCTTCTCCCACCTTAAAAAAGTAAACAAGCATGCATAATTAGCTACCAACTACATCTATTCTTTCCTTGATACCTACAATGCATATATCCATTAAATTACAAATGCAAAAGCTAGAAGTGATAGAAAAGTCACTTGGCACACTATCTTCTCAAATAAATGCATAAATTGAGCCCTCTCAAATCAAATTGACTTCACAAGTGCAATCTCACACTTTATGTATGCTTTGCTAGGCTTTCATACTTGCATTACAGAGAGAGGACCACTGCTCTAGCCTGCCTACTGCTTCTTTGATGATATTTTTGTCAGCCAGTACCCCGCTGAACAGAATCCAAACTGAGTCCAATGGCCTTTTTAAAACTAACATAGCGCCACTGCTTCAAGAAACCTGATGCTAAGTGTGGTGCTTTGAGTACGAATGGCCCACATAGACTCATGTGTTTAAATGCTTGGCCTATAGGGAGTGATGCTATTAGGTGGTGTGGCCTTCTTGAAGTAAGTGTAGCTTTGTTGAAGGAAGTGTGTAACTGTAGGGGTGGGCTTTGAAGTTTCATATGCTCAAGCTATGCCCACCGTGGGACACAGTTCACTTCCTGTTGCAGATCAAGATGTAGAATTCTCAGCTACCTCTCCAGCACCATATTTTCCTGCACACTGCCTTGGTTTCTGCCATAATGGTAATGATAATGGACTTAACCTCTGAAACTGTAAGCCAGCCCCAACTACACGTTTTCCTTTATAATCATTGTCATGATCATGGTGTATCTTCACAGCATTAGAAACTCTAACTAAGACACTAAGTTCTCTGAAGATTTACATGTATTTTTTTCTATTCTTTTTTTTTCTTTCCCAAATTTGAATTCTTATTGTCTTAGAAGTAAGTATAACTAGTTAAAACAAATAGAAGGTTCTCTTAACTGGTTAAAAAAAATTAATCTAAAAGTAGGGGAAATGCACAGGATGGCACCAAGTCACTGCATCTGGGAGTGAATCCTAAGCTTGTAGACTTTCAGAATGTGAAGTTCCCCAGCAGGACAGCCCCTCCAAGAACTGGGAAGGCTAACGCATAGCAGAAACTGCCTTGGAAGGTGCTTGTTACCCAGTGGGTTTCAATAGGAATGACATGTTCTAGATATCACTGGGGAAATTGAGATTAATAGTAAATAAGTGAAATAAAAGAAGTTACTTACCAGGGCTCTCTTCAGGGTGTCCACTGATTTTTTAAGTCTAAATGACTCATTAAATCAGAATCCTATTTTAAAAAAAAAATACCAGGACAAAGCCATTTATGCTTCATTCTATCTATATTACCAGCAATTTTTGTGGTGATAAAAAAGAAAATGCACTTTCCAAGTCTAAGTTGCTATATTATAAAATAATTTGTTTGGTACTGGTTTGTTTATATTAGCTCTTAAAATGTTTTTATTCAAAATTTGTTTATATAGGAGATATTTCAAATCCAGACATGTATCTGTTTAGATCATAGTCATAGCCAATTACAACATTAAATGTCAATTCCTACACCAACAGCCCACACTTGCTCAATACAAATGTTGTAAATTGGTGCTCAAAGCTTTAGTGTGTTTAATAAAAGCTTAATAGTTTTCTATGTTTTTTCCCCATTTCCTGACACAACTGACTTCCAGAGTATCTGAGCACATGTGAAAGCGATGCCCTTTAAATGTGGCCAATTCTTTATATCTACTGCCTATAATTTGCCTGAGCCATTGAGAACAGAACAATCACCTTAAATTAAGATGATATAAAGGGTTGGGAAGGAGATCAGCTTAATACCAGGAAAGTGATTTGTCTTCCCCTCCAAAATAAACTAAATGATGAGCCAAGGAAACAGCTTTTAAAAATAAAATTATTGTTCAAGTATTTCTGTCTTAAAATAATTTAACTAAAAACAATTTCCTCATAAAATGGAAAAAAATGAACAAAGGAATAGATAAAATTATGGTTCAAGTATTTCCATTTTAAAATAATTTAACTTAAAACAGTCTCCACATAAAAATGAGAAAAGACTGGGCAAAGGTGTAATTCTCTATAGCGGGATTGAGATTTATCGATTTTCCAATCTTAAAGCTATTTTATTTGGGTGTTTGTAAGAGACTCAGTATGGCAGATTACAGGGCAAAGGCTCAAGTGGGTATGCCTCCACCTACACTGTCTGTCTACAACAGAGCACATGATTTGAGCAGCCTCACTACTCAAAAAGGTTTAAAAACCACCTGAGCAGATCAAACCATGGATAAGGACCTCTCTCAGTATATGCAGTTGGATTTGGAATTGGAGGCACTAAGGTTCAGCAGTTCAGAGGTACCGAAGAGAGTCACAACTTCTACAGCGACCTGCTTCCACAGTGAAGCCTGCAGCCTGATCTGAGGTGAAAGCAGGGTGGTTACCCCATCTCAGAGGACAGGAAAACAGAAAACAAGGGAGACAAACTTATCTCAGCTAATCTTATTGCAACATTTTGCCCAGGATTTACAAAGTAATCAAAACCCAGAAGAGAATCCATTGGAGAGATTAAAACAGGCATTTATGAACACTACAATAATTATCATCAAAATGTGGGTGATGGGAATGTGGGTCATTTAGAGGGAAAGAAGAGTCATTCGGGTTACATATCTGTAATTTATAATGATTTTATTGAAAATGATGTCATTCTGATTAAATGACAAGAACAAATGAAAATATGGCATGGGCAAATATTACACACCCACAAATGATTTTTTCTGTTAGAACTCCTATAATAAAATATCAGAGACTGGGTGGTTTAAACACTATAAATGTATTTTTGCTCAGTCCTGGAGTGGAGGAGTCAATGATTAGATGCTTGGTTCTTCTGATGTTCCTTGTCTGGATTATCAGGCAGTGTGCCTGTCTCCAGCAAGAAGGTAGATACACATAGTATAACAAAAGTTAGATTTTATTATACTGAGGATCCTTCACACTCTAAATATCCCTAACCACAGTCCTAAGCCTATCTCCTCAAGGCTGTTCATCTGTGCGACACATCTTAGCTGAAGGTCAGGACCAGTCTCTAACAAAAGTCCCTTATTTGAGGGTCAGGATCTGGGGGGGGACTCTCCTGCCACAGGGCAGGCAGATCAAGGTGACATCTCCCCAGATGATCAGAGCAGAGCAATGGTCTTGGTCTCTGCCTATATACTGTCCAGTGGGCATGATGGGGTCTAGCACTGACTTATTTTCATGAGTGAGTGATGTCACTGAGTTCTGGTTATTAGATGCAGCCTTGAGTGTAGTGTGAATCCTGACCAAGCTTTTGTTTTGTTTTGTTGTTTTTTTTTTTTTTGGTTTTGTTTTTTTGTTTGTTTTTTCAAGACAGGGTTTCTCTGTGTAGTTTTGGTGCCTTTCCTGGATCTCACTCTGTAGACCAGGTTGCCCTCGAACTCACAGAGATCTGCCTGCCTCTGCCTCCTGAGTGCTGGGATTAAAGGTGTGCACCACTGCTGCACAGCAGACTGAGCTATTTTTACTATGCTCATTACTTTCCATCCCCTGATCATTGAAGCATACACAGTGTCCATAAGAACCACATATAAAAATTTTTAACAATTTCATAGTAACTTGTAAATTTATACCACAAATGTAAAAGAAGAAAGCATACAATAAATATTCCAATCTCTAGTAAATAAATAAATGCAAAATAAATAAACCTCAGGCACTCAAACATAATTATTAAGCAAAATGCTCAAAACAAGGTAAATCACAGAATATTGCCACGATCCCTATGGCATATATGTATCTTCCAAAATTCATATTTTCTCCAGGTTGAAAAACACATTCAGAAATAAAAGATAATGCAATCATGTTCAAACAAAAATGTTGTTGAGTAAAGGGGTGCATAGCAGAGTCAGAGCTGTAGGACTCTGTGCTAAGTCAATCATAGTAAAGCATCATCCTAACTTGATGAGGGTCAAGTAGGACCATGTGGGTCATGGCCATGGGTCATGTGTTTCTTCTTTTATTAATGAAAAGAGTCACTAAGAGTCCAAGAAGCTTCTTAATTAGCTTCCGATGTTGTTTCTCAGTTTTGTGTATGCTAATATTATGAAAAAGCAAGTGATGAATGTAAAGCATCAGGAAGTCTGGTGAGTATCCAGAGGCATCCATCTCCAGTCTAAGACCAATGTATACAGACCATCGCTCTTGGCAAAAATGGCAATTACTTGGTGGAATAGAACCAAGAATCTGGAGTACAATATCCATGGCCTGAGGTGTCACCACAGAGATGAAACATCTTCTGAAGAAGTTCTTTCAAGCATGGTTTGTATAAATGTGTCTTCCAGAATCATACATGGCTGGTTTGTTCCTTCTGATGGGATAGTAGTCTCTGGAGCTTGTTGTCATAGTTCCTCCTAAAATGAAGCCTAATAAACAAGCCCAAAATAATCATAAAGAGTTCACATGCCAAAAGGGCTACCATAATGTATATAGAAAGCCAAAACCTCTCCTTTATCCAATGGAATAAGTTCCAGGTGGGGAAGCAAGTACAGTCAAATCCAAATATCCTACCAATCACATCAAATAAAGAGCATTTTTAAAGGTTTCTAACTTTATGGTTATAGGCAATAATGTCTGCTTTGAGTACAGCTTATAAATGTAGGACTCTATCCATAGTACCAGGGTCTCAATATCCCTAGTAATCTCATAATCCATTGAATGTAATTGTGGCATGTTAAAGGAGAGAACAATGAAATTGTCATTAATTAATGTCTTTCCTAGCCTTTCCTAGCAAGTCATCTTTGTGTTCTTCTTTATATAGGCCACCTGCATCAAAAACATGTCTCTGGGCAAACAGTATCCTAGAGAACTTGAACATGTTTACCTGCTGAGAAATGGATTATAATTCTAATAGTAGCATTGTATATAGCCATGCAACCAGGTTCTGCAGAATAAAAAGTGAGTCCAAGATATCCATAGTGATATTACAGATGTCAGTTATGAAATTGAAGGCCTTCATAGAGCACACAGTAAATATTTCACTTCCAGTGTGTATGAGTTGGTTTGCAAAGATCAGTTCTGGTATTTGGAGCTCATTGGATAGAGGATGGATGGCCACAAAGGTGTTGGCCCCAAGTGAGATGGTATGTTCCTCTGGGTAGTGGACAGCCTTTGTATAAGTCAAATTAGTCCATAGGAAAGAATCAGTGGGACTAGCAAATCCATCCCCAAGTTTCCTAGGCAATGGGTGTGTGTGATAAGCTGGTACTGAACTGTCCATATAGACTAAGAGTAAATGTCCTTTGCAGAATTCATACTCAGACCAAGAGGTTTGATGTGGGTCCCATAGAGTCCTGCACACTATCATTTCTGTTACAAATCCTGTAGAAAAGAGCTGAAACAAGTCTGTCTCTACTCTTTGAAAATTGAGTCTTGCTTAGACACTGTGGGGCCCTACAGAGACTCCATCCTGTGGTCTTATTCCATCCAGACTCAAGGTCAGAAAGTCTGAGCTTATTTTGCCCCACAAAGCTGCATAATAGTATGTTTTGGACTAAAGGCATCTTTAGTAGGTGTCTTATACTTCAAGGCCTAATTATAGGCTGTTTTGCCTTAAGGCATGGCTACTAGATGTTTTGAGAATTAAGGAAGTGTAGATGTAACCTGTCCCTTCACTGCTGCTCTATCTTTCCTCTCCACAAGAGACCTACTTCCTGTGTCCTGTCTTTTATATAGACTTTCTGTTCTTCTCATTGGTTGTAAACCCAGCCATATGACCTCCTCATCATTGCCTGTCTGTAAAGACCTCCAGGTCTTCTATGGTTGGTATTGAGATTAAAGGTGTGTGTCGCCATGCTGGCTGTATCCTTGAACACACAGAGATCCTCCTAGCTCTGCCTCCCAAGTGCTGGGATTAAAGGCATGCACCACCACTGCCCAGCTTCTGCTATGGCTTGCTCTGACCCCAAGGCAACTTTATTAATATACAAATAAAATCATATTTCAGTAAAAATAAAATATCACTATAAGGAAGTGTTTACACTCATCTGTACTTTGTCCTTGAGATGGGGAGGTCTTTTGCCTCTCCCTTTGTCAGTGTGTGAAAAGCTCCTGAGTAATAAGCTCAGGGCAACTGTGGTATTGACCCATAGCCCTTCAGTGCTATCCTGTGTCTCTGTGTTTTTCTTTTTTCTACTATTTCCTAGTCCTCACTCCTCCCTTCAAAGTCAGGCTGGCACCCATCAGGATACATTCTCTTTGTCTGTTCCCCTGAATAAGTTGTAGCAGATAATTTTGAGATATCTGATTGGCTACAGCTAGTCTCTTCAAATTTTCAGCTGTGTATTTGTTAGTATCTGTCAACAATTGCTTTAATAAATTTATTTCCAGATGAATGTATATTATTAGTTTGTAAATAGTATCCAGTCCATCAGACAAGGCATTAATGTTGGTTGTTCAGTAAGATTTATGATGTCTACTGTATCTTCATTGATATCCAAAAGAACAGAAGATGCTATAGCAGCTCCATATAAAGAGCCAACTAACATATCTCCAGCAACCATCAATTATAAAGGTTTTCTTGAAGCAAATCTATTTCCTGAGGAGTAGGAGAAGACTGATGTTCTCCTAAATTCAGGCTCAGAGCAGAGTTCTTGAAGCCATGATTTGAGGTTGAAGGTGAGTGAGAGATCTTCTGGATCCCAGGTAATTAGAGGTCTTACAGCATCATCATGGGTGCTTAGGCAACCAAGGCGGGGCACAAGGGGGGTTGACAAATGCTGTCTTTAGTGGGCTATGAAGATTTTTGTTGTTCTTGTCCCATCTTCCTCTATCAGTGATACATGCATGATATTAGTCTGCTGTCTTTGATTCCCTGGGTTAAAGTCTTCCATGTCTGGCATCTCAAACCTTATTCTCCCTTGCTTTTCACTATAAGGTGGAAGGATGATTTCAGAGCTATGTCTCTCTAGTGGCAGTTATAGACAGATGCTGCTGCCGTGATATTACTCCAAATCTATGATAAATGGCTATTCAGTGGGTTTCTTTCCTTAACATTGGTGGTTTTAGCTTCCTCTGGGTGTGGTTGGTGACTGTAGCTCTCAAAATTGGTGCAAAATGGGCATTAGCCTTTCCCCATTCATCACAATAGCTATACCAAACTGTATTCCCAATAGCTTCACAATGAGCCTATTAAGCATAGAATGCATTCCTGGTGTAAACCTGTGAGGTTTAGGATGAAGTGACTATGGTCCCCATATTCTGGTTGGAATCTATGCAAGATGTAGTAGGTTAAGTCACCAATACCACACTTTATTCTTAGTTAATTTGTTTGTTGTTCCTATAGTCTACTCTGAATCTCCATCGACTATTTGGCTTCTTTTCTGGCCAGACAGAGCTATGGAAGTTGAAGGGTTGTGTGGATTCAACAATATCTTCATTCAATAATTTATTTACAGTGTCAGTTACGGTTTCATCACCTCCCTTGATAGGATATTGCTTGGCAAATTATTCCTTAATTTTAGGGAGTTCTGTAGGAGGAATTTTTACTTGGGTGATGTTACAATGCAAGAGTTTAATATTTTTAATGCAATGTCACTGAGGAAATAATTTAGGTATGACATCCATCCCCAGTGCACAATTGGGCGTTTGTGGAAATATTGTGGAAATATTTAGAGATAAATTATATAATTATAATTCTATATTTTCTACTCCTTCAATAATTACATAATTTGGGGATTTGATAAGGTGGGTAGAGGGTTGCAAATTGTCACTTGACTCCCTGTATCTATCAGTCAGTGGTCACTTGGATCGTTCCCCTAATCGTTGCTGGGGTCTATATGAAGGGTTTGAGATGCTTGACTCCGGGGTTGTTGATTCCATACACTATTTGTTCTGCCTAGGAATCTATTTCTGAATCCTCCTTCTTGGGGCTTGCTGTGTTATTGGTATCTGATCTTGTCTTCCAAAAGGGTTTTATATCCCTTATTATCTGAAAGAAGTAGGGTTGGGTCTTGGCTGTGGTCTTACCTGATGTCTGACTAAATATAGACACCTTTTGGGTGGATTTTTCTGTGGTGGTGGTTTGGTTCGATTCTGTACATTTCACTGGAGGGATACTAGCCTATCTGTCTCCAGTTCTCTAGTCTGTTTGAAGAAGTTTGGCAATTGGCCAGAGTTGATGTCAATATCATTCTTGTGTGGAGGTGTACCCTTAATTAGGATTTTCCTCATGCCAGGGAGCAGTGGTGGCACCTGTGGTTTGGGCTGTTATGGTAAATTAAGTAAAGTATACTCACATTTCTAGCCAGTTCAATTGCTCCTTTCATGTTTTCCATTGTTTTTCTCACCCAAATGGAATTAGATCGATTGTGGAAAAGCCTGCCTCCATGCAGCTATTACTCAATCCTATAAAGGGTGGGTTTCACCTCTGACTACATCTAAAATGCATTCAAGACCTTCAAATACATGGGGATTTTCTAGAATCTCTTTGATTCCCTTCATTTCCTCTGAGGTTAATGTTACTGTATCAGCTCCCCTTTTCTATGATCAGGCTATACAGGATGCATCCTCATCTCCTCTTTGTGCAAAATCTTGTCCTGTTTGCGGCAGCTCTGTCCTTGTAAATGGTCTGGATTCTACTTCAGTGGTCACATAAGTGTGATTGGTTACATGGCTCAGAATAGCCTTAACCTTACTGGCAGTTACTGGTAAAGAGATCTTGGTGTCATTGGGCCCTTAGCATATGCCTCTGTTGTGCCCAGGTTGCAAGACCTCCAAGCAAGACCACCACAGGTTTTTTTTTAATAACAAAACAAGCAAGCCAAGGACTTGGTCCATGTCCAAGCATATGGAGGACACAGCCACAGTGGGTGGAGGAGGACGGCCCCAAGCACTCACTTTAAGGTGTTTATATAGGAAAAGTTTACATGCAGCTTGGGATTGGATGAGGGGGCTAGGGGTGAGGTAGTTCTTTGAAGTTACTGGCTGAACTATAAGCACAAAGTTACTGATGGCTAACAGGATTCAGGGTGTCTATAGAGACATAAATTTTTTACTCCCTATGTCCTGCTTTTGCTCAACCCAGGATATATATAGTCAGATTTATTGTTCTAGTCCTATTTTTCCATAAGTTCAATTTCTGGTCAGTTCATTCAGTTACCCTCCATACCATGTTTTAGCAAGTCCAGGATACATAGATTTATTGTTTCAGCCTTATCTTCCCATAAGTTTAACTTCTGATCAGTTCTAAAACTGCTGGTCAGAAAATACCCTTGTGGGAGGGGAGTATCTCTCAAGATGGCCACTGATTTTTTTCCCTTTCACCTCCAATCCTTTGAATCTTCTTTCTGAAAAGTTGCTAGCTACCTGTTTGCCTTTATTCTATTGAAGTTAATGTCTTTAATTATTTTGCATAAGAACCTGGTATGTTAGTCAAGTTCCTCTAGAGCCACAGAACTAATAGAGGCTGGGTGTCTCAGTGGTCTTCTTTATACACTCGAACCCTCCAAGTGAAATAATGGATGTGTTGACAAGGTGAGGACAAGCAGGCAAAGAAGGAACCAACAGAAGATGAGGCCCAGATTAAAGGTGTGCCTTCCTTCCGCAAGACCCTGAACAAAGGCGTGTTGTCTTCTTGCTTCAAGATCTGGGTGTGCCCTCCATTTCTAGATTACAGTTGATTCCAGATATAGTCAAGCTGACAACCAAGAATAGCCATTATACCCAGGTACCTCTGAGGGTCTGCCTTCTCTTGTAAAGGGTCAATGGCCACTAGGTGGACAATGGAATATCAACCTTGGGTTCTGTCTTGAGCCGAGGTAAGTTTTGTTGTACCAAGCCACATGTTCTGTTCTATCTACCCTGAGAACAATTCTTGTCATTTACATTCATTTTTCTTAATTCCTTTTAATAGTCTCTGCATTTTGTCAGTTTGCCAGATAATAGAGGCATTTGACTTCTCTTTTTCTGCAGTATCAATTTAGGTTGCTGGTAGAGTGGCCTGATTTACCAGCTTTTCCTATTTAAGATCTGCCCCGCTTACTATTCTCTTTGCTATCCAGTCCCTCACACAACTCTGAGCAAACTGCCCCTGCTTCCTGGTCTTAGGGCAGAAGTCTGTGCCTTTGTGGGGGAGTTTCTGCTACAGAGGTTCCTCCTCAGGGTTCTAGTTCCTTCCTGTGACCCCCCTGCACTACTCAGTCTTAAGGCAGAAGTCTATACGTTTTTGGAGGGAAATCCTACAGTCAGGAATTCCCTTCTCCCTGGGGCTAGTCTGGGGATAGCAAGAAGTCATCTTAGTTTCACCTTTTCTAGGGATTGTCTGAGATCCTGCTGACTACACCAACTGTCCTGAGCAAGAGGGTAGATACACCTAGTTTGTATAACAACTGAGGGCTGTGCTGAGGGTCATCACACTAGGTTCCCACTCTAAATATCCCTGACTACAGTCCTAAGCCTATCTCCTCAAGCCTGCTCACCTGTGTGATGTGTCTTAGCTGAAGGTCAGTTCCAGTCTCTAACGGAAGTCGCTGATTTTTATTTATTTATTTATTTATTTTTAATTTTTCGAGACAGAGTTTCTCTGTGTAGCTTTGCTCCTTTCCTGGAACTCACTCTAGCCCAGGTTGGTCTTGAACTCATAGAGATCCACCTGCCTCTGCCTCCCAAGTGCTGGGATTAAAACTTCATGTACCACCACCGCCCGGCTGGAAGTCTCTGATTTGAGAGTCAGGATCCTGGGGGAGACTTTCCCACCACAGGGCAGATCAAGGTGGCATCTCTCCAGATGAGCAAAGAAGATCATTGCTCTTGGTCTCTGCCTATATACTGTCCAGTTGGCATGATGGGGTCTAAAACTGTGTCTGAGTGAGTTCTGGTTCTGGCTATCAGATGCAGCCTTGAATGTAGTGGGGATCCTGACTTAGCTATTTTTACATGTCTAAAAGGCATTTTTACTGTGCTTAATGCAGTTCCATTGTCTCTACATAGTCTCTTTTCTGTTTCATCTGGGTCCTTGTCCTTTCTTCTTACAAGAACAGTAATTATATTGAAGGCCCATTCACATAGCCAAGATCATGTCTCTAAGTATAGTCATCTTTTAAAGTACTGTAGGTTACAGTTTCAACATATGAATTTGAGAATGTAGCAGAATTCAGCCCATAATAGTTATGCACTTCCACCTGTGTCCATATTCTCTGGCAATCAGCTGCAGTGATATATAACATTTACATTGAGCAAGTGTGAGCCATTGGTTTAGGAATTGATATTTACTGGTTTGGTTGACTTGACTATGGACTAAATAGTTATGTTTGAGAAGAAATTAGAGGTGGGTAGCTTATGAAAATTACTAAACACAATTTTTTTGCTTACTACTTTATAATAATCCTGGTAAGCATATCAGGTTGAAGCGTAAGTTGTTCTATAGTTTCCATTATGTTCTCACCTTTTCTTTCTTTGTATGATAGTTAACTATTTTTGGTCTGTAGATACAATATTGCATCCACATTTGTGTTTTACAATAGTTTAGGCTTTTTAGTACTGAACCTATACAATTATTCTTCCATAAAACGAAGAGCCTTGATTTTTTAAAATGCTGAATACAATGTAAGTTTTATGAAATTAATCATTCAGTAGTGTTACTATTTCAAGAAAACAGTGTCAATGAACATGCCCAAATATGGATCTCTAATGTTTTTCTCTCTACAGAAACAATGACAGCAATGTTGAAATTGTCAGAGGATCTTTTTCAGAATTCTGAAAACTAAAGGCTTTCAGTAAATGAGAACGTGGCTGAATCTTGATAAAAGGGAAAAAAAAAAAAAAAACCCTGAACTTTTAGAACTGTTTATTTACCTTATCGCAGCATTTCATCTCACCTACAGGTTCCTTTGAATTCAGAAGTCATAGTCAAAGGAAATCCAGCAGACTCCCAGCAACCTAGGCAACCCTCTGAGGCCAAGGGTTGAATTGCTTCAAACCACATACCCAGAGACTTGTCATTAGCTCCCATATCTGATGGTTAGTGAGAAGATTCCACTCACGAGGCTAGCTTTATTTCACCGGGTTGAAACTTGCCTAGTGAAAACAGCCTTTTCTTTGGAGACAATTGCTAAAAACAATCAGCAGCAATGGCTGAATGAAGCATTCATTTATCAATTATTTTTTATCAATAAAACCTTGGGAGTCAGATATCAGGTAAGAACCTGAATGATCAGAGAAGCAGTGAAGAAATGACCAGTGACCTTCTCTCGATCTTTCTTCTCTCTCCTCAATCCAAAAAGGGCTGAGAACCTCTCGAAGCCCTGCCCTACTACTTCCTGTGTCTATCCGTCTATCCTCAGTCCTCCAAAACCTCTATGATTAATTTTGGTCAGCTAGTAGCTAGCTCCACCCTCTGATTCAAAGCAAAGTTTATTGGCAGTCTTGGGAACATCAGAATGCAATCAAAATATCACACAAGAGCTGAACTTCACAGATGTTTCAGGCCATAGATAATCACGGAGGCAAGTATTAGGCTAACATAAAAGCATAAAATAAAACAATGGAAAATATGGTATACTGGGAGGCTTCAGATTGATGTGATATATTTTGAGTATCTAAAAGGGCACATGCGTGGGAGTAGGAAGTAAATGCTCCTGGGGCTCTGCATATATCCTTGAAAGATATGAGAAAACCTTAAATCCTCACCTCTGCCCAATCTAGACCCAAACAAGCAGGAAGTTGAGTGTTCCAACAAACACACAGACTTGGGTATCAACGATGATTGAAAGCAGCCACACACATGGCTTATGCAATTCAAAATCTGTAGAAAGCAACTGATGTTGATACGACTAGACAAATAGTAGTTACTGCTTCTTTGGATGTTCTTCATAAAATGGGAGAAAGCAACCACTCTGAGACCTAGGAAATGCTCAATATCTTAATATCTTGGTCAAACATGTCCCCATATACAACCTTGTCACATTACAGAAGTTTAGGTGTGCTTGCCTCACTGTATAAATTGTAACTCAGTAACTCAGATTTCGTTTTCAAACATGAAAGTAAAACTTAATGGATGTGTATTAATACTGTGTTGTTAAAATTTTGCTTTCATTTAATATATATATGTGTGTGTGTGTGTGTGTGTGTGTGTGTGTACTTCTTCACGTAAATATTTTTCCTATAAACACAAAGAGTTTGAAAATTCAGAATCAGAATGGAGAATTTTATGAGAAATATTACATACTTTAAGATAAAGACAACTTGTATTTATCAGAAGTGTTTCTGAAAACACAATTAAAAGAGTACACATGTTGTGGGAAGCATTGCTAGAACAAATAAATTAATTATGCAATAATGATTCAGAAACATTCTGAGCTCATTAGCAACCCTTAAACTCTATCTTCAAGCATAATTATTTATGAATCTTTCATCACTGTCAAAGCCAGAAAAAGTAACCTCTTATCCTACTAAATTTTACAGTAATTTATTGATATTCCTATATATGTATGTAAATATGTATTGTACTAAACAAGCATATTGTTCATGAATTATTTTACTTTCCAAAGTATGCAGCCCTGTAATCTAATGACAAATTATTTTCTTTATTTCCCATAAAGCTTAGTAATATTTGACTTGATAGCTCCTATATAACTTACTCAGAAAAGAGTCAAAGTTCTTATTTTTGTAATGTATACTGTAAAAGCTCAACACATACACAAATATAAAAAGATCTCAACATCTAGGTATAAAGCTTATCAAATAACCTGAAATTGAATGATGTGAATTTATATATATGCATGTGTATCAAATGTATGTATATGTGTACATAAATTTGTATAAAATATACATATATACAAATTACTGGAAATTTGAAATGATCTTTCATTAGGAATCAAAGTGATTATTAGATTCAGTGCTGAAAAGACCACTTTTCTATTATGCATCCTGCATATGGATTGCTAACCAGGGTTCACAGTTCACTAATATTAAGGAGAAAATTTAAAAATCAATAAAAAAAATACCTTCTGCCAAGAATTAGAAATGAGTGAAGTGTCTTCACCCATTCATGACAGGACCCACCACTTTATTATCACTTATTTGGAGATGCTCAGAAAACTGTGAAGATACAACTCAATCATGTTCCAGAATTTAAAAATATTTACTTATATTTTCAAAACAAAATTATGAAAATAGAACCTGCTCCTGATTGAGTCTTGCCCTTCATGCAATGTTTTGTGGCGAAAATAATCAAGCAGACTTTAAATGGAAATTCAGTGTGTGTTATTTCGGGGCTGTGCCTTTCATAGGCAGCTGGTGGCTGGGCAGTTTAACCCTTTGCCATTCTGCATGGTGGTTACTGCTGCGACTTTTTACTGATTGCCTGTAATTGATTGACCAGTGGGTGGTGAACAGCAGGGGAGTGAGACCACACATGAACTGCAACGAGGAAGCACTTCAGACAATATGAAGTTGTCTCATGTTTATTTTCTTTCCAACATAACGGCCCAATTCTCTGTAAGAGGAGCAGGGCCTTTGGGAAAGGAGAATTTGTACAGAAACAAGTCTACTCAAAACTCCTGCTATTTGCATCCTATGCAATACAATCTCAACATGACATAATTTAAGGATTTTCAGTTGTGAACCCATTATTTGACTAAATTCTTTTTCAAAATATCTGAGTATAAACAATAACTAACCTAAATTTCAATGTATCATTTACAGAATCATAAAATGTCTAAGTTAAAAATGATAAGAATTGACCTACATAGTAGGTTAGTGTACAGGTATCCTATTTGGCATAGTGGTGGTGGGGAGGCTTTTCTTAGAAAAAAAATAGAGAAAAAAAAAAAAAAACAGACTGTAATACTTAGGCTAGGGTTCAGACAGAAAGTTCATTTTTTTCTATTATGTCTAGGATTTGATTTTATTCTCCTTAGAATTTAATAAATTAACCTGTTACTGTGACATATTCTTCTGATTCAGAAAAAAAAAGGAACTTAGAACTCATATATCATGTGAACATTAACCCTGGGTACTAACTCTGCCCCAAGCAGTAGCCTTCAAATAGGGATGACCCCTGCCCCTGTTCATGCTGAATTTGGACTTCTTTGATCTTGTACTAGAACTTGCACATGCACCCATAGTTGCTGTGAACTCTGAGCACCAGGCCAGTCGTGTTTGGAAAGTTCTGTTTACAGAAGTCCTCTGAAACCTCTGGCTAATCTTGCTACTTCCTCTTCTGCCAGGACCCCTAAACCTTCAGAGGGGAGGATGTGACGTAAATGTTTTCCATTTAGAGCTGAACTATCTACGATTTCTTATTCTCTGCAATCTGTCCAGTTTGGGGATCTTTGTATTGCAAAAAGATGCTTCTCTGGTGAGAGTTAAGAGCTACATTGTTCTGTAGATACTCAGATAATTATTTAGAGAACAGTTGGATACTATGCCTATTTGGCAGAATAAGAGTAGGCAGTAAGTGATCCCTAGGTTCTTGGTCTAGTTAGCAGTGCTAGTTATGGGTTCTATCCTATGAAGAGGGTCTTGTAGCCAATCATAAAACAGTTAGTTAACCTCATAATGCTCATGCCGCTATTGCACCAAGTGGCCATCAGTTTATAGGTGAGGAAGCTGCAATGCAGAGATTTTAATAGTTCAAAAGTCACAGGACTCAGAAGTCCAACCCACCTCTCACATCATGGCCCATTTTCTCACAGTGTCTCTGAAGTAGTTTGGAATTTGAGAATTTGGGAATTGAGAACTTGTACTGTTCTTCAGGACAATTTCATAAACATAGATTTACCATGATTGCACACTTAAAAATACTTTTTGAAATGTTTTTCTTAATTCAGTTCTATCTTTGACAATTTCATACTAGTATATAATGCATTCCCCTCTTTTATCTCTCTCTCTCATGCCAATCAACACCTCCTCATACCCAGAAGTCTCTTTACCAGATTCCTAACTTTTGGTTTTGTTTTAAGAGTTATTTTACCATGGCTGTCTGTGTGAGAAATGGATTGGAACTAACCAGTGAAGCTTGATGGAGTCATTAGTAGGTACAGGATTGAATACAATGATTCCCCTGTCCTTAAATCTATCAGTAGCAAATTGTTCAGAGGGTGGGGATTCCTAAACCACTAATCCATGCATATTAACTACTACTCCTGTTTATAACTAACCCAGGAACCTACATCTCCTAGGAGTTCAGGATTACAATTGCTGTGTTTCACAGATAAGATGGCATTTTGAAAAAAAAAAAAAAAAACCTTTTAATATACAAGCAGTTTAAATACAAAGAATAGAACATTCAGTAGATGAGGCCGGTAATAGATGCTTTCTCTCTGCATAAAGTTAAAATGTCCATCTGGAGGTAACACCTTTGTCTTATTTTGGGAAACCTTGCCTAGTTTATACCTTTGTCCTTAGGTATTTATTTGTAGTGCCTCCACAACATGTCATAGTTTTTATTCTAGGGGTAGGGTTGTTTTTCAGAAGATTTTTAAAAATAGGGCAAAGAAATTAGTTGGGGGTTTGGGGATTTAGCTCAGTGGTAGAGCACTTGCCTAGCAAGCACAAGACCCTGGGTTCGATCCTTAGCTCCAAAAAAAAAAAAAAAAAAGAAAAGAAACTAGTTGGGAAATCTTATATACCCAAGTGGCATTTTAAAATTCTTATACATGAGTATGTGCTGTATTTACATTTCTCCCTTCTTACTCTCTTCCTTCATTTTCTGCATTACAGCCATGATCTCTCAAACTCATAGACTCTGTCTCCTTAATCATTATTGTTCACACACACACACACACACACACACACACACACACACACACAAACACTTAAGTATAACCTGCTAAGTCCACTTAGGGTTACACGTATGTGTACATGTTTAGGACTCACCATTGATATTAGATAACTAATTAGGGGCCCATTCCTGTGGAAGAATAACCCTCCCTCTCTCAGTAGCCAAAGAGCATTTTTGTCTATTTTTGAGATTGTAATTTAATTAGATCTTTTTTCCCCTTACCTTTTTCCCCTCCAAATCCTCCCATATACTTCCCCATTCTCCTTCAAATTTATGCTTTCTTTTTTAATTAATTGTCATTGAATGGATATATGTATTTGCCCCCATATATATAACCCATTGAGTTGATACTATGTTTTTTGCATGCATGCTTTTAATGGCTGACCATTTGGCATTGGAAACCAATTGGTGTGCTTTTTCCCAGGGTGGTCCACTGCACCTATTACCAGCTTGACTCAGTTGTCTCTAGATTTTTTGTGTAGGGCTGAGGTCTCAAGGGATTTTCCCAGTCCACTTTGGCATGTCCATTGGTGTCTTCCTTGTTCAGCTCATGGTTGGGTGGGAGGTTGGTGTGGGTGTAGCTTCTGATGTTACTAGAAGATATAATTTCACAGCAAACTTCTTAATCCTCTGGCTCTTAGAGTCTTTCTATCCCCTCTTCCAAAATGTTCTCAGAGCCTAAGGTGCAGGAGTTGTTTTGTAGATGTATCATTGTGTCTAGTCCCCACAACTTTGCATTTTGGTTGGTTGTGGTTTTCTATAGTCGGTCTCTCTCTGTTACAAAGAGAATTTTCCTTGATGAGAGAGGTGAGGAGAATCTATAAACAATAATTCACTAAACCAGCATAATCACTAACTACAATCTATCAACATTTGTTGTTATACCCAAGTAGCACTTTTACAATTTATATTTTTTGTCAAGAATTCTTATCAAAACCATTCATATGAAAATGCATCCATTCATCAAACCCAGTGCCACCCCACTGACACTTTTTAGCATACATGGTAATGTACACCATGGTAATTTTAACTATTTCTAATTTGAGTTCTTTTCCTTGTAACTCTCATCAAAAACTGATAGGTTTGAGCCAAACAACCATCTTCAGTATCCAGAGGGCCTAGTCCAGTCCCATGGGGGCTCCACAGCCATCAGTCCACAGTTCATGGGCTTCCACTAGTGTGGCCGGTCATCTCTGCACATCCTCCCATCATGATCTCTAAGTCCCTCACCTGCAGTATCTCTCCTCTCTCTCATCAATTGGATTCCTGGAGCTCAGCCTGGAGCCTGCTTGTGGATCTCTGTATCTGCCTCCATCTGTCACTGGACAAAGTCTCTATGATGACAGCTAGGTTATTTGCTAGGCTGGCCACCAGAGTAGACCAGTCCAGGCACCCTCTGGATATGGAAGGTGGTTGTTTGGCTCGAACTGTTTGGGGGGCACCCAGGCAGGGGGATCGGGATCTGTCCCTGGTCTATGGGCAGGCTTCTGGAATCCAGTGCCTGTGGTGTGACACCTTGCACAGCCTTGGTGCAGTGGGAAGGGGCTTGGACCTGCCTAGGCTCAGTGTGCTGGGCTCTGCTGACTCCCCATGGGAGACCTCCATTTGGGGGATGTGGGGATGCGGGGTGGCTTGGGAAAGAGGGCTGAGAGGTGGGAGGAGGGAGGAGAGGGATCTGTGTATAGCATTGGAGTGAGTAGAAAATTTCTTAATAAAGAAAAATAAAATAAAAATATTAAAAATAAAACTGCCATGTAAACTCTGACTCGTCAAAGATGTGACCATATTAGGACAGAATAAAGCACAAGCTGTTCATCTGAAAGTTTAGTTCTGAATCTTGAAATAACATTTATTACAAAAATTATCTACCTGACACATTGAAATCCTGTGCATACAAAGTAAAATTTACAATTTCTACCTTTGCATAAATTAAATAACATATGTATCTGAAATGATTTTATAGTACAGCATTAAGAATAAGAAAAAATGAATTTGAAGTTTAAATATGTGCATGTACATGTGTTTGAATATATAAATTAAATTACAATAAAGTAGCATTCAATTCAATTTTTCATAACTTTATTATTATGAAATTTTGCCTCAGTTCCTAAAAGTAACAACGTTGGTAACAATATCAACAAAAGGAGTAGGTCTACTTCCAGGAATTTTCATCCCATTGAGAAGAGGATAGGTTCTCAAGAAATTAACATAAGAAAGTAACAGTTTCAAACAGTTCACCTCCATACAGACACCTACTCTTAACAACCTATCCTGAGTACAGAAAACAGTGTGTGAAAGGCTGAGAAGGTGAAAAGAGATAAGATGTAAAGTTCTCTCTCAAACCAGGTATTTGTAGCAAGCAGTTATAACCATAAGAGAGTAGTAAATATACACACAAGCCCATGGTGAATGCAATATGACTCAAGAGGTGTTAAAATTTGTTCACATTTTCAGCAGCAGATAAGAATACTTGCCACAAAACAGGATCTCCAGGGGTTATGTTGAAGACAGCTCGGTTTCAATGAAGGAATGAATAAAGATCACACTGTGGAAGTCATTTGGGCAGGATTTTGGAAATAAAAGTTAGACAGCATAGTACTAGGAGCTGCTAACTACCACAACTAAGGTGTTACAGTACGCAAACAGACAAGCAAGTGGGCACATTAGTACCAGACTCCAGAAGCTTCGGAGATCTTGGGTAAATTTTGTATAGCTCTTGACCAAGACACCTGACCATTTTTCACCATTTTTATCAGATAAAATAGGACAAGCACATATCATTCCCTACCATGAGAATGAAATTAGAAACATTTTAAAGAATTATTTAAGAATTCAGTCCTCTTAACAGTAAACATGTGGAATCTTCCTAGATTAAATTCAAAATATTCTAATCCTTTGTTTTGTCAAAATGTGATAAATGTCTTCTTTATCCTTCCACTCTGTCTTCTCCCTCACATTATCATTCCATACATTTTTACAGTTAACAGACATACTTGCTGTTGATTCACAGGTAACAAATGGAGATGTGAACTCCAAAAAGAACAGAGAGTACAAATGAAAGTCTCTTTTCTCCCAGAGGTAAGAAAATGCAGCCCAAAGGAAGGGCAAGCACCCATTATTCAGCATTGCTGAGTGTTATGTGGGTCCAATGCAGTAGACAAGCTAGAGTAGGGCTCCTGGGGATGACCCTATTTCCTTCCACATTCCACAGTGAAGATTCTGTCTTGACAAAGAGCTTTGAGAACTTTAATTTCCAGGCTGCCCACTGCATTATAAGTAGCAAATGCATTCCTTCAGGTTGCTGTTCTTCCTTATGCTCATTCTTCCTGAAAAATCTCATGTGCTAGTATTTCAAACATCCATAGAGTTATAAGGAGAGTCTACAGTGCCGTCATGGAAGAAATTTTATCCTAATTGTTAAACTCGTTCTGTTGCGAATGTCAGAAGAAGGTAATCTTCTTAAAGAAAATGACAGATAATTAATCTCCTGGGACTAAGAGAAAGGAGACCAATTTAAATAGTTTTGCAGCTCATTTTTAGTTATATGGGCTCTCATTTTGAAGTCCAGTATCACTGGAACTAAAAAACAAGAGATCCATTAGAGAAAAATGAAAATAACACTGTTTCAGTATCAATTTGTTCTAGTTTGTAATTATTGTTGCTATTTTAAACGTATTTTATAATCTCATATATCTCACACAAGTCTAGGTATGTGATATGTATTTAATATTTATGAAAATTTAGATCCACACAGAAAGGCTTTGTCTTGAATTTTTCTTTTAAAAAATAACTACTCTTGTACTTCCAAAAACATTTCAACTTTTTTCTAAATCTGGAATCCAGGCTTCATGAAGTCAGAAAGCCCTCATTGTCCAGGAGCAAAGGGACAAAGGCAACTGGGAGAGGAAAGAGAAGATTGGGGGAAGAAGGAGGAAGAAGGAGAAGAGGAAGGAGTAGAGAGGAGGGAAGAGGAAAAGAGGGGGAGGAGAAAGGGAAGACTAGATAAGCAGTAGTCATACATGGAATATAAGTGGGAATCTTTAGAAACTGTGCTGACAATTCTTACTTGTCCTACCAAAAAAAAGTGGAGCACATACATGGAAACCAAAGAAACTTCAGTGATAACTGAGTCAAAGCATAAATAATGGTTAGAATGCACTAGTCAGAACCTGGCTAGATTTCTCAGTGGTTAGGGCAAATGTTGCTTTTGCAGAGGACCCAGTTTCTAGCACCCATATTGGTTCACTCACAACTATCTGTATTCCAGCCCCAACGGATCTAATACCCTCTTCTGACCTATATGAGTACTTGAATTCATGTGCACATACCCACACAGAGACATAGAGACATATACACATAAGCAAAATAAGTCCTATTTTGAAAAAGAATCCTTTGGCTAGAATTTTATGTCTAGGTTCTAAACCTGTTTCACCCTTGGCCTTATTCAGGGTACTTAAGCTGAAGCTGCTTCCAGTTACCCATCTGTTCGGTGGTACCTTTCACCTAGATTTCAAATATTTGGTGAGAAAGAGAGTCAAATCCATATGTAAAATACTTAGAATATTGTCTGTCAAGCAGTGGAAGGAAGATGTGGTAATGTTGGACATTACTTATTACTATACAATCTCCATCCCTTGCATTTCCTCCCTAATACTTTCATTATACCAACAAGCTTACTGAAGAAAACAACCAACCAGAAATTTTGATACAACAAAAAATATTTACCCATAAAAAATACCAAATTAGTTCCAATTTTGAAACAGAACTTGAATACCATGTTCTGAATTTTGGCTCATTTAATCAAAATGTATTCTCTTTCATGTTTTTCTAGTTACCAACCTTACCAATATACCTTTCCATGAGACAGAATGCTGTGAAAGTATCACCATACATATATTCCACACTTTAATCAATTAATCCAAAACTTAAAAAGTATAAATAAACCAAGCATTTGTCACAGGTATCATAATAAAAAATAACGAAACATACCACCTGGATATTGACTCGAGAGTAACTTTAGAGATCAATTTTACATAATGGCAGCATGGTACGCAAGGGAGACAGGGAAGTGCATAGAAGGAAGAAGGAAGGAGTCTCACTGCAGTTTGTGACTGGGATGTGGGAAGTAACTTTAAAAATACAAAGAAGTGGTTGGGGATTTAGCTCAGTGGTAGAGCACTTGCCTAGCAAGCACAATCCTCAGCTCAAAAAAAAAAAAAAAAATACAAAGAAGTGTACAGACTCATAGTTCCATGGCACACCTCTAATAGTGTCAACAATGTCAACTACTTTCTCTCCATCACAGGAGAAAGGTTCTCTCAAGCCCATGGCAATAATCTGCACATCCTCTACAGTAAATGCTGAGAAACTAACAGGTAAAGTTTCAATTCCTTTGCAGTGAGAAACTTATTAAGAATTGTAATTAGAAATTGCTTCTATCTTCATTGTTCTCATGTATGCATGATCCAAAATCAGTCCCCTTATATTTTAGCATTTCTGTCAGCTTTCTACTTGAATTAGCTTATTAGAATGGGTCTCCCAAGAAAGTGACCTAAGAGAATGAAGACTGTCTGCATGTGTTTGTGCACATATGTGGGCAAGTGCACACACATGTGTGCTGATACATGTGACAACAGGAGGGGAGAGAGAAGGAAAGAGATTACAAAGAGACAATGGGAATACGAATGAGAACTTAAAGGAACGTCTCACATAACTGTAAAGACTGTAAACTAAAACAAAGACCTCATAGTTAGTCCATAGGCTGCAGGTGCAGAGAACAGTTGAACTTGGAGTAGAAGGCAGTCTGCAGGCATAAGTCCCTCTTCTTGGGGGAAGATCAGTTTTCCATTGCAGTCTTCCAAGGAACTGGTGAGATGACATTTTAGAGAGTAATCATATTACCCAAGCTACTGATTTGTGTATTAATATCAGCTATAAATACCTCCACAAAACATTTAAAATAATGCTTATCTTGATGTCTGAGCTTCACAGCCTAGGTAATTTGACACATGAAGATAAACCATCACAACTAGTTAGAGCAGATTTGTTGTCCACATGAAAACCTCTATGATTTCCATAATGCTGCTAATGAAATTTTAGGCTAAGGACTACAATCCTTATTCCACTAGTGGAGGAAAATGGTTTATAAAATGTCTTGTCCTGATCCATCAAGTTTAAATATAACAGAATATGATTTAAGCCAGACCTCAGGATTCCACATGCAGTGTCCTCAGTGACTCTGCTGCTAGTAAACCTGATGGAGGAGATAACACCAAGCCATGGGAAACTTCAGAGAAATACGGTGGTAAGTGCTAACCTCCTCTGGGAAAAGTTTCTGTCTATCATATTCCTAACTTAAGTCTGCAGGAGGCTTTATGGAATAGTGTTTGCCAAGATGGCTAAGCAGCAAAGGGTGACATTTGAGAATGGAAAAGAGTGTGGTAGTTTAAGGCCTATAATACAACTGCACGTTTTGAGTTATTCAACAAAAATGCATCTTGATGAGTGAGGTACCCAACTATGGATACTTTCCTCTTGTCATTCAGCCTACATTTCCAGTCCAAGCACATCAACTCTATATTCACAATCAGCCCCAAAGTGTGCTAGATTTCCATTCTCATTTCCCAACGACAGCTATTTCTTCCAGACAGGCTGTCTTAACGAAGACATTGCTATTTCTTCCAGGTTTCCAAATGACATCATTAACATTTTCCAGTGTTTGTCCTCTAGATCTCCCATCCAGTGGACCCATTTCATCACCTCAGTTAGCTCTTGAGAGGGTCTATAGAAGCCCAAAGTGCAATAATATCTGATCCTATGATAAATAAAGTGGTAAAAAAAAATTGATAAGCTTAAATTCTCAACAGTATGTACCCAGCTCTTCAAATTCTAAGCTTGTTTATAGCCGGTTTAGTAAAAGGGCCACCTCTGTGCTGAGACTTTGGTATAATTCTTTCAGAGTGGTAAGTGTATTAGAAATATTCCTCAGCCCCTGCCCTCAGATAAAATTAATTATCCCCTTAAACTCTAAACTTGTCTAAAGATAGGATATATTACAGTGTTTTAAAGTTAATTATTTATGCCCATGACTATACTTAATATCTAGGCTTCTTAACCAAAACAGTAACACTTTCTCTGCATTAAGCCCTCTTTTCTGCCCTTTCATATCAGCATTCTTCTAGGTACCAAATGTGGAGTTCATCATCTGTCACTCTCCTGCGATAACTTCTTTCATGTGTCTTCTACTCCATCTTACTTTCTTGGCAGAACCCCAACTCTAATTAAACCTACCTATCATCCTCCTCCATGTCATACCCAGGCAAGCATACTTTGCTGGAGAATCATTAAGTCAGGCCTACCAGTCTTAATTGCTAATGAATTATCACAAGTATCAAATGCATAACAGGAAGGAGCAGCTTTTTCATACTTTCTTACCACCACTCCCTTTCTTCCAATACTTCTTACCTTGAGTATCAAACACTGAACTCTCCCCAAACTCCCCATGTCCCCTTTTTTCTTCACATGTCTGAAGATCTTACTTCATACTTAAAGGAAGAAGCAACACAACGCCTAGTCTCCCTTCTGTTCTCCACAGTGTCTCAAACACATCCATTTTCCTTCCCTCCTTGAGTGATGAGCTCCTTCTATACGACTAATCCACCTATGTTTTATATTTAGACACCTCCATATTCTCAAGATAATTGTTTTTGAGCTCAATCTTCTCCTCTGCACCAGCATCCTTGCTTCCATTTTGATAATTTTGACTTCTCTTCTCACTCTCCCAAATTATTCTTCACTTTCTTTTCTTTTGTCCTGATATACTGGACATAAAACCTAGGACTTCATGCTTGCCATGCAAGTCTTATATTATGAGGTCACTTATCCAGTCCTCCACTATTTCTTTTTAGAAAACTTTTTCATGGACCCCACATCACCCTGCAGTTAACAACATATTTTTGTTCCATTCATAGTAACATGTTGGATCTACCATCATTTTTGCTGCCCTCCCCCAATTATGCTCTCTTTTTGTCTTTCCACAGGAAATGCTTGTGGTGATGCAAACATTAATCTCCATGTTGCTACACCCAGTGACCATATCTTTGTTCTTATTTTCCTTGACCTCTTAATAATATTAGAAACAACTTGATAATTATTGAGGCTCTTTCTCCTCCTAGTTCTTTCCTGTCACTCTTGTCTTTCAGTCTCTGACTTTCTTCTTTTCTTTAGTTCAACTTCTAAATTTTAGACTAACTTAGGACTCTATGCCATGCATCTTTTTCTCTTCCTCTATATACATTTTAAATAGAGTTTTTAAAATCTCATACCATGGCAATAAATAGTCTCTGATTAATAAGGCACTCCATATCTATATCTCTATAGCTAACATGATCTAGAAAGTCATTGATCTATAGATGCTTAGTAGGCACTAAAAGTTAATATTTTCATGGCAGAACTCCTGATTCCTTTGCTTACAAGTTTGATTCCCTACCCTATTTCCACACCTTGAAACCAGATTACCATCCAAGAGAAACTGGTCTTAATTCATTTTTATCTTCACATCTTACAATTTGACCTTCACCCAGTCCTACAGGCCTTCCTAAAAACATACTACAAATCTGGCCACTCTCTACACTTTGTAGAATCTTCTAAAATGCTAAGTAATTTTCATTCCAGTGTTTTGAATACTAGCTTCCTCTGAAACAGAATAAAATGCAAAACTTTTCCTTAATTTTCCTCTACCACTGTCTCACATATTCTTCTCCTTGATCAGCCTGCGTCTTTGTCTTCCTATAACCATTTCTACTACAGTCTTAGATAGCTGTACCTTTGTCTAGAATGCCCTTCCTCCTGATCTTCATGTTCAACTCTTCATGGTTTATGGATCAAAGACTAACTTGTCAAAGAGACATATTTTGCTCATCAAAGTAAAAAGAGGGCATGATTTGTTTCTTTTTACATATTTAGTGTCAAGAAATCTGATTAACTTATTATAAGCATTCAGTAATTTAAATGAATAATGAAGTCTGTGGCAGTCACTATTGCCTAGATAGAAGTAAATGTTTGACTTCTGTGTAGTTGGTATGCAATATGGTTTGTTGGAGCTTAAAAGTCAAGAACAATATCAATGTAGGAAACCTCATAGGACTTTTTCCTTCTGTCATGTGAGTACTATATCCAAAATGAAATAAAAATAATGATGACATAACAGCAATCTACAATGGATTGATAAAATTAACAAGAAAAAGTAGTTTCTTGTTTAAATCTGTGAAATCATGGTCTTTTATGTTATAATGTATGTTCTAGTAACCCAGCCATCTGCTCTCTGTACTGGTTTTGTTTCAGTCTATCCATGCTTCCAGTAGCCGAGGTTGGCCTGGAACACACAAGCCTCTTGTCTTAGCCTTCCAAACTCAAGTATAACTGATAGATATACTGAATCTATTGTGCACATTGATCCATTAATTCAGAACAAATACAATATCATCACTTAATATACTCTTTCATCATAGATCTGTTTAAGAACTCAATTAGTGTTTATATACCAAAGAAGCACTTACTAAATTCTTCATCATGTATTAAACATTGTAGGACTCAACTATATATGTGTGTGTGTGTGTGTGTGTGTGTGTGTGTGTGTGTGTGTGTATGTATATGTATATTTATGTATATGTATATCTATAGTTGAATATATATGTGTAGGTACATATGCATATGATGAAAGCATGTATAAAAAGAACAAAGTGATTTTCTTTCTAGTTTCATTCAGAATAAGTAGTAAATCTAATAAAATTTTAGAGAACAAAGATTACTGGATTATTATATTAGACATACAATATGAATATTTTTAACATCACATAGCTATGTCATCATTAACTTAGTGTGGAAATCAACTGACATTTTAAATTACCTCTGCTTAATGACAAAATATATTTGCTAAATCCTTCCTGATATGATTTGAAATGCTATTGTTTAAGAGAAACATAATAGATGCTTAGGAAATGCCCCATGTAAAAATAGTGTACATTATTATATACTTCAGAATTTATTTGCATGAGGGATAACTATAAGATTTTATGTAAATACTTCATCAACATAAATTACAAGACTTAAACCATAGTTGTGATCACAAAATCTCTAGTAAGATCAGATCATTGACATCAAAAGGTTAATGAATTTAACATTATCTCTGAGAGGAAAGATTGACTGGATAACAATATAAATATTTTGAGTACTAACTGTACCATTTGTAGTTGGCATTTTCTTTGGGCCACCAAACAGCTCGCAAATAAAGACACAGAGACATATCATTAATTATAAATGTTCACCTCAGTTTAGGCTTGTCCCACCAGCTCTTTCCACTTAATTTCACCCATTTCTATTCATCTATGTTTTGCCTTGGGGATTTGTATCTTTCTTTTATTCTGTATGTCCCACTTTCCTGCTTCCTCTGTGTCTGTCTGACTGGCCCATGGTGTCTCCCTGGAGTCTCTGTTTCTTTCCTCTCCCAAGCCTAAACTTCTCCTCCTACTTATGCTCCCTGCCCAGAAGAAGTTCCATCTATACCTCCTCCCTTGCTATTGGCCATTCAGCTTTTTACTAGACCAATCAGGTGCCTTAGGCAGGCAAGGTAAAACAGCAACATATTGTTACATAATTAAGCAAATGCAACACATCTTTGCAAAGTGAAACAAATATTCCACAACAACCATTGAACCATTTAAGGGTGTAATTGTCTCTAGTAATATTTATATGCATAAGTATCAAGTTTTTAAAAAGTAATTTTATTGCTTTCTTAAGTATATGAAGGACTTTCTCACATCTATAAATTTCCCAAGGATTTAGGAGAGTTGAAAACTACCATGGATTTTTAAATAAAACATCCTCGGATTTTCAGAGTGACTTCTACTGGGACAGGAAAAAGCAAGATCCAGCTTAAGATATGAAGTTATAGACCAATCTGGAAATAAGAAAAATTGAAAAGGAGACGGACTAGAATGAAAAAAGAAAGATGATTAGAGGTAAATACTGGTCTATGAAGACCTTCTTGTTCATTCTCATGTAACTCGAGCTGGTGACTCTGGAATGCTCACATTCACTATACAGAGGTCTTAAACTTGAACAGTGCCTGCCACTTGATAAGGTCGTCTAGGTTGATTTACAGAGTATCAAAGCTACCCTCCCTTCTCATAGTACTCTACCGTGATTCCTTCTGGAGTTTAGGAGTGCTATGAAAAGGCCTCGGGCTGTCATCTCTGGGCTCTGAGGAGAAAACACAGGCCTGTCCCTGGGCAGCTGGGCACTATTGTGGTGAGCAAATGTATGGTGTGGTATGAAGGGGAGAGCGATGCATACAGAGTAGTTCATGTCTTGCGGATAAAGATATATCTGAAGACGTGAAAGCAGTGAAAAGTAGGATAAAGTTGGTGGCCTGTTAGTCACCGAGGGCCATGGTGATGTCTGGGCCTGGGCCGCAGCTGGGGCCCATGTCTGGGTTCATGGCCCTGATGTAGCCTTGGTCTGTGTTGATGTTCATGGCTCCTGATACCACCAAACGCTGAGAGGACAGGGCTCTACAGAGTTGGTCCTGCCCCTCACTGGCTGCAACACTAGGGAGAACTGGTCCTGCCCCTCATCAGTTGTAGCACTGAAGAGAGAGGGTTGAACACCTCACCTGGGCACCACAATAGAGCTGACTCTGTTCACAGGGGATGGGAGAGCTGATCCTGAGGGAATAAGACTGGGAGAGCAGGTTGCACCCCCTCTCATCTGTCATGTGTTGGCACGGGTAAGAGAAAGATGCCCTCCTCCCTTTGCCTCTGGCCACCTGCGGCAGATGGGGGACCTGGCCCAATCCCTCACTAGATGCGGCACTCAGGAGAACAGGCCCTGTGCCTCACCTGGGCAGCACAGCAGAGTTAACCCAGAAGGTAGGGTCATGGATAAGCCAGCTCCAATGGCATGAGAGTGGCATATCTGGTACTGCCTTCTTCATCTGCAGTGTGGTGGTAGGGATGAGGGGAAAATGCCCTTCCCACTTGCCCCTACCACTTCCAGCTTGCAATGGAGTTGACACACCTATTTATCAGGTGTAACAAGGGTGAGCCAAGCAGGAGAATGGGAGAGTGGAAGATCTGGCCCTGCCCTTCATCTGCCCATGCCACCATATGGGCTGACCAGCCCTGCAAATACCAAGGTCCAGAATCAGGGATATGAGTTGGCGCACCTCAATATCCATCCCATCTATGATCTGCTGCTGGAGCACATGAAGGGGCCGATCCTGCAGACCCAAAGCTTCAGGATCTCCATGACACAGGGCAACAACAGAATATCCAAAAGGAGTCCCAGTGAGGGCCCAGCATTGATAATATAACAGAAACCAGAAGCTTCAAACCAGACCAAGACTCTTTGCAACAAACACTTGCAAGTAAAAATATATGGACAAGGGGGTTTACTGCGTGACTCACTGTGTCACACTACAGCTTCCATGCCAAGATTTTTCCTTTTTTTTCTCTTATATTTTATTTTACTTTTAGAGTTAAAGTTGCAAGGGCAGAAGACAGAAATGATGGGAAAGGAAAATGAATGGGATTGAAATGCATGATGTGAAAGACACAAAGAATAAATAAAAATAAAGATAAAAGAAGAATAATTTTTCTTTTATAATTTCCTAAAATTCTAAAGAACTTAATAAAAATGTTAATCATGTATTTGTAGATTAGTTACGATAATTAAGATATTAGTGTGATTATTTCTAAATTGCTTTAATTGAAAATAGATTTTTTTCCATACAATGAGAATAGAATAAAGCAAACAAACAAACAAAAAGAGCCAAGAAAAGGCACAAGAAACAAATATAGATGCAGAGACCCACTCATTCTCAAACTCAGGAATCCCATAAAAACACAGACCTAAAAGCCAAAATATATATGTAAAAAAAAAAAAAAAAAAAAAACTAGGTTAGAAAATAAAAATAAAAATTTTCAAAACAAAAACGAAAGCCCTGACATGACATTATGAGACAAGGAACCTCCTAAGACGCCATTGAGTTCATTTTCTGTTGGCCATCTATTTCTGGATATGCAGCCTGCCCTTAAGACTAGCTTGTTGTTTCCCCAGTGAAACTGCCCAGGGAGAAAACTAAATTTTCATTTGCAAGTGGTTATCGATTGGAGATTGCTTCTAGGTTATGTATAGGCCATATGTCCACTTCTCCTTTCAGTTCTAGGACCCCATCTGGTGTTGAACCACACAGGCCCTGTGCATGCTGCCTTCATCTATGTGAGTACATATCTGTGATGGTCCTGATTATTTAGAATCTCTTCTTTCCTCAGTGTCCTCCATCCCCACAGCTCTAAACACTCTTTCAGCATCCTCTTCTAAGGGTTTCCTGAGCCATCAAAAGAGGGATTTTATGGAAACATACCATTTAGCGCTGCCATTTCCAAGGTTTCTCATTCTACGCATAATGTGTGTCTGTGGTTCTGTGTTCGTTCCTATCTGCTGCAGCGGGAAGCTTCTCTGATAATGGCTGAACAAGGCTCTCATCGTATCTGTCTTTCTGAGTCTGGACTACCTCACAAGAGATGATTTTTTTCAGGGTCCATCCATTTACCTACAAACTTAATGATTTCATTTCTTAAAGGCTGAATAATAATACTCCATAATGTAAACGTACTACATTTTCTTTATCCGTTCATCTGTTGAAAGAAATTTAGTCTGTTTCCAATTTCTGGCAATTATAAATAGAGCAACAATGAAATGATTAATCAAGTGTCCTTGCTTGTGGTTAGTTGAAGCGTCCAAGAGTGATAGGGCTGGATTTTGAGGTATATCGATTCTGATCCTAGGAACCACCACACTGAGTTCTGTGGTGGATGTACAAGTCTGCAATACACTTACAATGGGTGAATGTTCCCTTTACTTCAGTCCCTGCCAGCATGATCTGTTATTTGTTTATTAATCTCAGCCATTTTGACTGGTGCAAGATGAATTCTTAAAGTAGTTTTAATTTGTGTTTCCTTGATGAGTGAGAATGATGAACATTTCTTTAAATGTTCTCACTTTAGGCTTATAACGCATTTTAACTGGGTTATTTGATTTCTTCCTATCCAGTTTTTTAAGTTCCTTATGTATTTTGGATATTAGTCCTCAATCAGATGACCTAATCCATGGAAGTCAGATATGATGCAGGATGTTATTTCAATTTTCTTGTTTCTGTAAAAACTTGCTTTGTGTCTGACAATTTGGCCAATTTTGAAGAAAGTGATGAGAAGAAGATTCATTTGTTTTTGTGTTTTGGTGAAATATTCTGCAAATATCTGCTAGGTTCATTTAATGTATGACATTATTTAACTCAATTTATCTGTTTAGTGTTTGCCTAGATGACAAATTATGGCAAGAGTGGAGTAATGAAGTCATCCACTATCAGTGTGTGAGGTCAATATGTGATTTAGGCTGTAGTAGTGTTTCTTTTATGAATTTGGGTGTCCTTGTGTTCGGTACTTAAATGTTTAGAATTGCAATATCCTCTTAGTAGTTTTATCCTTTGAGGAATATGCAGAGTCCTTCCCTATCTCTTCTAATTAGTTAGTTTGAAGTCTATTTTGCCAGATATTAAAATGGCTACACCAGCTCACTTCTTAGGTCCATTTGCTTGCAATAACTTTTTTCTTCCTCCTATCCAAGGTGATATGTATCTTTGATGTTTAGGTGTGTTTCTTGGGTGTATCAGGATGCTGAATCCTGTTTTTAAATCTGTTCTGTTAGTCTGTGTCTTTTTATTGGAGCATTGAGACCATTGATGTTGAGAGTTTTCAATGAGCAGTGTTTGTTGATTTCTGTTATTTTATTGTTTGGGTATGAAGTTGGTTTTTTTTCCCTCTTTTAATTTTTTGGTATAATATTATTTATCCTTTGTATTTGAGGGGGGGTGTATTTAAATTCTGTAAGTTGAAATTTTTATCTTAGTGCCTTCTGTAGGGATGGATTTGTAGTTAGATGCCGCTTAAATTTGGTTTTTATCATGGAATGTCTTATTTTTCCATCTATTGTGATTGAAAGTTTAGCTGGGTATAGCAGTCTGGGCTGGCATCTGTGGTTGCTGTGAGTTTGTAGAACATTTATCCAAGACCTTCTGGCTTTTAGAGTCTCCATTGAGAAGTCAGATGTTATTCCTTATATGTTACTTAGTCTTTTACCTTGTACTTTTCAGTGTTTTGATTATTACATAACATAAAGAGGAGAAATTGTTTTCTGGTCCAATCTATTTGGTGTTCTGTAGCTTCTTGGGCTGGTGAGTGGGAGTGTGTGAGTGTATGTGTGTTTGTGTGTGTGTGTGTGTGTGTGTGTGTGTGTGTGTGTACACCTTCCTCTTAAGGACCTCTACCATATTCATAAAGGCTATTTTAAGATTCTTGGCTTGTCGTTCATTTATATTGAATTTCTCAGGGTTTACTGTAGCAGGGTTGTTGAGGTCTAATAGAGATATATTGCCCTGGATACTACTGATTTTGTTTTTGTTGTTGTTGCTTTTTGTTTTTTGAGACAAGATTTCTCTGTGTATCTTTGCACCTTTCCTGGACCAGGCTGGCCTCAAACTCACAGAGATCCACCTCGCTCTGCCTCCCAAATGCCAGGATTAAAGGCATGCGCCACTACCACCTGGCCTGATTTTGTTTTTATGCTGCCATCTGTTGCAGGAAAATTGTCCATAGAGCTAGCCAATAAAGCAACCTAGACTCTAGAATGGAGTCAGTGATTGGCTGACCAGGATTTGCTGTAAAGTCTTGGAAGACTGTTCAGGGTAGCTAGAGAGGACAGGAGGAGTGCAGGGGAATGCTGTTGCCCCTTTTATTCTTAGGAGAGTGTGGTGGCTCTGTGTTGTAGCTGAAGTTTTGCTGTGTCTTGGCTGGCTGGCGGTCAGAACAAATCTCTCCCATTTGAGTCCTCAAGTAAACACGCAAAAGCTTATATTATTTATAACTGCTTAGCCATTAGCTCAGGCTTATTATTGACTAGCTCTATACTTAAATTAACCCATAGTTCTTATTTATATTTAGCCACATGGCTTGGTACCTTTTTCTCAGTTCTGCCTTGTCATCTTGCTTCCTCTGTGTCCGGCTAGTGATTCCTAACTCAGTCTTCCTCTTCCCAGAATTCTCTTCATCTGCTTGTCCCGCCTATACTTCCTGCCTGGCTACTGGCCAATCAGCATTCTATTAACAAGAGTTTTTATTTGTATAAAGGTACTATGCCACATCATTTCCCCTTTTCTGTCTAATCACAATGGAACAGTTTATTTTTGACATCAAAATAAACATTTATAAACAATATTTTGGGAATTTGGTGTAGCTTCTCATACTACTTCCTGCTGATAGGGGGATCTGGTAATCTTATGGGGATCCTGAGAAAATTAAAAATTATGGTCAAGTCCTGACTGAAATAGTCTGTGAGGCTGCATTGTCTGTTGGATGATCTGGGCCATGGTGTCATCAGAGACCTTTCAGGGGGTCTTGGCTGGTCAAACCATATTAGCCTGGAAGCAATCCACAGGTTCTTATCTTCTGTGTAAACAAAAGCAGAACCTCTTTTCCATAGCAACATATCCTTACACATAAATTTTGAAGTCAAGATAATATATATATATATATATATATATATATATATATATATATATATTAACTGAACTGAACAGCTTTTACAACCAAATGTCTTTCAGCACTTAAAAATCCCAAAGATAACACAATCCAGACTCTGTGTAATATCCATCTTTACATGGCTTATTTTTTATTTTACCTTTACTGTCTCTTTAAAGACTTTATCTTTGGCTGCTGACTCCACCCACCTCAGCTTCCCAATATGGTGGTAGTAGTTTACAGCCAGCTCTGCAAACCAAGCTCACACTCTGGGAAGCAGTGAGTCTATGTATCCATCCAGGAGCATATAGCACAGAAACCTTTTTTTCCCCTGTACTAGCAGAAGCTAAATCTGTCATGATGCAGTGCACTGTGCAGCTTGGAGACACCACTGTGTACTGTGGCAGAAAGCTGCCATGCTGCACTCAAGCCCACATGCCACTACAGCTAACCTGACATACTGTGCAGCTTACAGCTAGCCTGAGAGACACAACTAGGAAGCTGTTTTTAGCTCTGCTTTAGAATCATTCTTTTTTTAAGCTTTCTCAGGTTTTAGGTCCCACATTTTGGTGCCATTTGTAGCTGATGTTTTCCTGTGTCCCAGCCAGCCTCGGTCCAAACAAATCTCTCCCACTGGTGTCTCGCAAATAAACACACAGAGGCTTATATTAATTAAAGCTGCTCAGCCATTAGTTCAGGCTTCCTACTGACTAGCTCTTACACTTAAACTCGGCCCATTTTTGTTAATCTATATGTTGCCAAGTTTCCTGTGGCTTTACCTGTGTGCCATTACATGCTGCTCCTTGAATGGTGAGCTGGTATCTTCTGACTCAGCCTTCCTCTTCCCAGAATTCTCCTTGTCTACTTATCTTGCCTATACTTCCTGCCTGGCTACTGGCCAATCAGTGTTTTATTAAACCAGTGTACAAAAGCATTATTCCACAGCAGTATGCTGTTTAGTAACAAATGCTTCTGAGATCCTGCCAGGTGTGGCAACTGGGGGAATCTGGATACATTGTGTTTCTAGGTACTGGGAGTTTAGGAATGGGTATGCACTAGAAGAGGAACAGAAGAGTTCTCAGGGGTGCTCACAGGAGTGAGGAAATCAGGGTGTTCCAACAGGATCTGCTCAGTTCCTTGAGCATGGGGCCAAAAGTGAGGAGAGGCCACAGCACATAGTCAGCTACAGAGTTTGGGATAAGACTGATGGACTGGATTAGAAAGAGATGAGGAAAAGTAAAGAGCTGAAGCTCGCCTACCTATTTCCCTGGCCTTTTTGCTTCTCTGGCAGGCTTGGCCTGGCATTTCCCAGGGAATGCCTGCTGGAGATGTGGAATCAGACAAAGGGATGAGTCTAGAGGAGGTTCCAGGAGATCTATATGGTGGGCCCCTGGAGATGGGGGTACATAAGAAAGGAGGCTGCAGTAGGTGGTCTGCTATAGAGTGCAGGATGAGACTGGGGGCACTGAATTTGGAGGAGAGGAGAATGGCTAGCAGATTCCCAGGGGATGCCTTTATTTTAAAGTTTTAATTACATGTTTTTATTTATGTACATCCCAGTATCACATGCCATAGCTTGCCTGTGGTGGTCAAAGCACAAATACAGCAGTTGGTTCTATTCTACTACATGTGTCCCAGGGATCAATTCAAGCCATCAAGCTTAGTAACAATGGTTTTTATCAACAGAACCACCTCACTAGCTATTATAATTATCATATATTAAATTAAAGCTTTCTTTTGAGACAGGGGTTTCCTGAACTAGGAGACAAAGGCACTAGAGATTACATAGATACCAAGCAGATGTGGCCCTGTCTCTTTCAGTATAGACTCTGGCCAATGTTATACCTATCATAACCACACATAAGTAAATGAAATAACGACTAAACAAGCCATCCAAACATTAACCTTTCCATGGACCTTAATACTCCTTTAGAAATATCTTTACTATTGGGATCATCTTTCTGCTCTGCCAATAAGCCCAGGAACAACAGACTGTCTTTGTAACCCTGGTAGGTCTTGAGTTTATCAAGACCCTACACAAGCTACGAATCGGGAAAAAAAATCCTTTCTTATTTCCTTTTAATGAAAAGACAGAAAGAAGACTGTGTTTTTGTGTTCCCTCAAAACTTACATTTTGATATCTGACACCCATGTTGATGGGATTGATAGGTGGCACTCTTAAAAGGCTTTACTATCATGTGGGTGACATTTTGCCTATGACTTGTAATTATAGCAGAGACTTCAGAGATTCCTCTTACTCCCATATACAACATGAGAATGCAACAAGCTATCCCTGGGGAGAGAAATGGACTCTCAACAGATATTGAATCTGCTGATGCCTTTATTTTGGATTTGTCAGCTTCCAGAATCATAAGAAATTAATGTCTGTAGTTTATTAGCTTACTAACTTTCCACTTAGTAGCCAGAGAAGACTTTGAGAACACCTTTTGCAAAAATCAAATTTTGATTTTGACCTGCCATTACAAAGGAAAAACATAACAGCTCTTAATTGGAAGTTTTTGTTCATCTCCAGGACCAACAACTTTCAAAGTATGCAAGGGGAAGAAAGCATGGCCTTAGGCCAGGGAGGACTTCACAAGGCTCATCTCAGGAGAACCCATGACCTCTCTCTGACAGCAGAGAAAGAACAGAATCCTAGTTATATTCTCATGGATCAGACTGGTCCCCATGACACACAATACTTCAAAGACTGGTATGAAGTCTTTCAACTGAGGTTCTACAGGAGGCTTTACCCACAACCTCAGCCTTTGTTCCCTGATGAAATGAAATACCTACACACTGCACAGTTTTCCATAAGCAAGCGTGTTCTGCACAAAGAATATGTAAAGTTTAAACCAAATCTTTTATATCCCATGAGGGAAAACTCCTTGGATATAGCAATAAATCACTGACAATTAAATCCACATCTAAATATCAGTTATGCTTGAAAATATCACAGGAAATTCCATTACAGAACATTTAGAGATTGATGTGGCCACTAGTGGAAGCAGCTTTTTCTCCCCAGAGGGAGTAAAGTACTGTGTAAATGCTCCATCCTCCCAGTGCAAACAGAAGGCATTAAGGTTACATCAGCTATGAAGTCTTCATTGATTTGTGAATGGGAGTAGCGGGTATTATTAATGAATCTCTTTGAGAGTCAACATGCAAGCAAAAAACCTAGTAGTTTCAAACTTCAGTCTGAAATATAAGCTTAGTTCTTCTGGGGCAATAGATGTATACCCACTGTCCACCCTCTATGACTCTCTCAACTTCAAACAAAGAACAAACAATTCTAATTAAGACTTCAAAATATCTACGCACTAGAATACATAAAACACAACATTGTGGTTCCTTTCCAAGTGACATTGTTTCAAATAGAAATCTAGTTAGAGCATTTTTAAAATTTTGGTATTTTACCTACAGTTTATAAAATGATAAACCTAGACAAAAAAAAATGAGTAAAACTAAATTACTACCACAGTGGCTCAGAGTTCAGGCTTTGATCAGAAATAGACTGAGAGCTTCTACTCAAGTTATCCTGGAGGAAAAAAAAATGATAAAATGCATCATTTTCTTTTTGGCAAACATTTGTTTCCATGGAGTTCTCTTAAAATAATTTCCCTCTTGACTTTTTTTAACCAAACACACCACATACAACAACTCTCTCTATTCCTGCTTATTTATTAGCTTGAGGAAATGATAAGGAGTAAATTAAGTTTTAATTAATACATATGAGCAAAGATTAAGACTAACTTGCAGTAAAATGTGTTCAATATATGAAACATAGTTTTTTGGGGCACTGAGCCTGGGCCTTCAACTTTCTTCATACTATACAGCAAAGCACTAAGTAAGGTCTGTGTTAAATGCATGTTATCAGGCCCCTGAGAAAATGTCTCTGATAGAAAGAATGGGCCAACGCCAGTTTGATTATCAATTATTCAACACATTTTCTTTGCCTCTCTTTTTGGCAGAGTCTAGACACTAGAAGAGGCAACCGTTGAGTCAATAGGTAGTGATCCCTTCTATACTGCTGCAGTATTAATTATGATGTATCTTTATTTTTATTTCATTCAAAGGCCTTTCATTTTTTATTTTATGTGTTACCTACAAATCCTAGGAAATCTATAGTGCCAAGTTTTTTTTTTCTAGAGAACTCCTTATTCAAATTGTTTCTTTTATTTCCCCAAATAGTTCATGTTAGATCTGTATTTCTTATGAAATGATATTCATTTAGTGGAATTAACATGTAATAGAGGTATAGGCATCCTAATATATACAATAGATTATCAATTACATCATATTTTAGAATTTTTGGATGTGTTTAATTCTGACATTCAGAAGATAACTTTAATTTGGAGCTGGAAGTTACAAGTTTTAGATAAGATTCTATGATTTTTATTGATTCAACTTTGAACAAGTCATTTATCCCAAATCTCAACATTCTCAGTGGATCACACGTTTCCCACAGTTGTACAAAGTAAACATAACTGAGAAGGAAGTGCTGTGCAAACTGCTAGCACTACCACAAGAGACTTATGATGCTTACTTTCAGATCACAAAAACCTAATTGCTTCCTGTTTTAGTTGAAGATCACATAAAACATCAACAATTCAGAAACCATCAAACTTCCTAGAGATTATAAATTGTGACCACATAAAATATTGGCTGATGACACAGCTCAGCAAATAAAGGTGCTTAATGTAAAGTATGAGGACCTGAGCTTGATTCCCAGGACCCACACAACAAAGATGAGGACCATCTCCTGGAAGATGTCTCTGACCTCCACACACATGCTATGGGATGTTTGCCCAGGCACATACACACGAAATAAGTAATAAATATGTTTTTAAACATTTTTTTAAACCATAAGTTTGCTGTTAACAATATGAGTAATAAAGCAATTGGAAACTACTTTTAATAAATTTAAATTTGTCTCTCTTAATGCTCAACAGTATTTATTTTCAACTGTAAGTACTAACAACTCAATGGGAGTACTTCACTTGTCCTCAATTTCTACAAACTAAGAAACAATATAATCTGATACTGTGAATTTTAACTATATATACAGTAGTGTTAAAATGCTAATTAAATAATTACACTCTGACATTTTTCACTAGTTTCAATTAAGAACCTCTTTCCTTTTGGCATCACTCCCATTGAATGTTTTGAGTGAATCTACCTACGTGAACCTGCTCTACCAACCCACTCTTACAATCCCCACCACCCATGATGGACATAACTACCATCATCTCCCACCCCGATCAGCACCATCCTCCCAAACAGATAGCTTTGGCTCTCCTCTAGCTGAAACCTAGAAGAAATAGTAAGTTGCATTACTCCTCTGCTGACATTCCCCACTAGCTCGCCTCCACACCTGAGATAAAAAACTTCCTAATTTGTCTTTCTTTTTTTTCTCTTTTTCTTTTTTTTATGATTATTATATTTGTGTTATAATTTTACACATCAGCCATGGGTTCCCCTGTCCTCCCCCCTCCTGCCCCCACCCCCACCTTCCTCCCAGCCCCTCCCCTCCATTCCCATGTCTTCCAGGGCCAAGACTCCCCTGGGGATTCATTTAAACCTGGTGGATTCACTACAGGCAGGTCCAGTCCCCTCCTTCCAGGCTGAGCGTGTGTCCCTGTATAAGCCCAAGCTTCCAAACAGCCAGCTCATGCACTAAGGACAGGTCCTGGTCCTACAGCCTGGATGCCTCTCAAACAGTTCAAGCTATTCAACTGTCTCACTTATCCAGAGGTCCTGATCCAGTTGGGGGCTCCACAGCCTTTGGTTCATAGTTTATGTGCTTCCATTTGTTTGGCTATTTGTCCCTGTGCTTTTTCCAATCTTGGTCTCAATAATTCATGCTCTTACAGTTCCTCCTCTTTCTCAACAGTAGGACACCTGGAGCTCCACCTGGGGCCTGGCCTAGGATCTCTGCTGATCAGATGGCTAAACACCCTAACAGTCGTGCTGGAACTCTCGTCTAGTTTGTCTTTCTTACACCCTTCCACATGGTCTGGTGTGTTTCCTTCTTGACCTGATTTCCTTTCTTTTCTTACCACTCTGCTACTGCTTCCTGAACTCCACTGGAGGTGATAGAGTCCTACCTTGGGACTTGTGAATTTGCAAGAAATTATATTCATTCATTATTAGACGCTGGCTTCAAGACCACTATTTTCCATAAATCTATCCCATCATTTGCATCATCCAACACAAACAGATGAGTTTATTCTCTGATTACAAAATAACAGTACTTTGAAGTCTCCCAGAATCCCACTAAAATATGGATCCCGAAAAATTTTCTAGAGAAAAATTCTGCTTCTACTTGGAACATTCTCCACCAGACATTTTCATGGACTGTCTTTCTTTCTTTTTACTTTTTCTTTTTTTTGGCCTTTTATATTTCTGCTCAGCTGTTATATCTTCAGCAAGGTTATATATATCAACTACCCCTTTACATACATTATATTTCTTGTTGATTACAACATCTATGACCATACTGCATCACTTTCAATATTCTCAATAAAATTTGAATGAGTTATGAAATTTTGATGTATGTATATATGCAGGAACTCAACTTACAGTATTCCTGGCCTCTCTTCCAAGATGATCCCTAAGCCAGATGATCGGGAAGCCTCCTGTGAACAGTCTCTCCTAGAAATTGCTGCATGAACAGGACTAGAACAATTGCAAAGTCAATACACATGCTTATGTGGAAGGATGGAAATTTTATTGGATCCCACCCAAAAAAAGAAATATAGACAACTGAAGACTGCTGGAAGAGAGCTAACTAGCCTGTCCTGAGCCTTTATTCATTATCTATTATAAAATGTTCAGTCCTGAAACTATATACAAACAAACAACAGAAACAGACTCAGCATGTTGTTTTTAGATATGTGCATACATGCATATGTATGTATGTGACCTTAACAAAGAAAAAGAAGCTATCAACTTTGAAAGTGGGAAATGACAGAGGAGTGTTTGGAAGGAGGATATCTGAGATGTGCTAGAGGGAGGAAAGTGAAGCGGTAAAGTGATGTAATTCTATTCTCATTAGAAATGCAACTTATAAATTAAAAGAAAAAAGAACTCTGCTTGTAATTACACATGAAGTATGTTATTATAATAATAATTTTCCTTAAGCAAATTATGAATTTTCACTAACAGTATCAAAGTAATTTGTAATGTATTCTATTGCTCAACAAAAGTAGAGATAGGAAAACAGATAATTCTCTCAAATACTTTTCAGCTTCTTCATTTATTCTGTTTTATTTTATTTTAACAACTTATTTTGGGGTTAAAAAATAAGCCATCATGTAAATGAGAACTTGAGATAATTGTTTAAGCCAGTTTTTTTTTTAAGCACTAACAACTGCCCAACTTCATTTGCAGAAGAGGCAAGTCATAGTTCCAAGCTATTTTATGGCACATAATATACAAATGTCTGTCTCTGTCTCTCTGTCTCTGTCTCTCTCTCTGTCTCTCTGTCTCTCTCTCTCTCTCTCTCTCTCTCTCTCTGTGTGTTTGAGTGTGTGTATGTGTGTGTGAGTATCAAAACAATAACTCTGGAAAGAATGTTTTCCAAAGTCCATTATGCTGACTGTAAATTAGACCAATATTTAACTAAAAAGTTACCAAAATTTTGATTATCAACTCGAACTTTGATGATTCTTCTCCTTGTATACATATTTGAGACCACCCTACACACTCAGGATTCTAGGTCTACTGCAACACTCTGCTTTTACAGGAGTGTTAGAAATCAGAATTCAGATCCTAACATTTTCACAGCAATCTCTTCACCAGCTAAGCCAACTCCTCCAGCCTTCAGGGAAATAATCTTAAGTGTTGGCATTGCTGCTGATACACAAGCAGATTTCCTACGTCAATATTAGTTCCAGGTCACATTTTTATTTCAAGCAGGCATCACAATATCAGCTGTTTTACAATTCAATTTGGCATTTCCAATGAAAAACTCAACATACCACTCAGCAATCCTATCTAGTGCCTTAGCAATGATGTTCCAACTGGGCATCTGGCTGAAATACTCAGCCTCGCTGACATGCTTTGCATCCACTCTTGAGAGTCTACATTCTGGCATGTTATTTGGAACAAGTATGGCCTGTTCTCTTCTAAAAGACAAAGAAAGGCAGAAAAATATATATAATACTTTATAGTAATTTAACTCTGATAAAAAAAATCTGATATTCTTGTTTTGCATTCCTTTCCTAGTTAAATAATGATATTTTGCTTTCCTAAATAAAATATAATCTTGACCCAATTTATAAAAATAGCAAGAAATGCTCATTCATTTCAAATTGTATTGGTAAGTTTATTTATGGATTACAACAAAGTATGTGCTATGGGGAACTGAATCCTCATCACTTTCTTCATTGTTTATATAAAGGAAAATAAAATATGTACAAGTTACTAATAATTCAAAGTAAAATAATCTGATTTCTTCCGTATCTTTCCAAATGGTTTTGGACGTTAGTGAAGAAACACACAGAATCAAATTGAGAAGCTTCCACATCACATCTTAGTGATGAGCTGGACTGTGCATGGTAACAAGATGTGTTTCTACAAGGAGCTTGCTTTCCCACCTGCAGAGACAGTTTCTATGTCTTGCTTCTCCCACATTGGAAGCTCCTAACCATCCCCTCACTGAAACAGTAGATGAGATCAACTCTGGGCTTTCTCTTCTTTTCACTGCCAAAGCTGCACTCTACTGAACCCCTGTTTGTGTTCTCTTCATAAACCAGACAGAACTGTCTTTGCTAACTAAACCCGCTGTCCTTGTGTAGATAATCCTCAGTGTCTTCCCAAAATGTGTGAACGTGTGTCAGTTGGCTCTCCCTCCTTCTTGCATCATTGGTTTTCCTCTCCTGAATGGATTGTCCCCATAATTGGTTCTTCAAATTAAGAAGAAAAAAAAAACTGTCCAGAATGATGAGATAGCTCAGTCAATAGAGTACTTGCTTTGCAAGCATGAGTACCCGAGGTCAATCTCCAGAAAACTGTAAAAGTACTGAGCATAATAGTCTGCTTGCAATCATAGGTTTAGGGAGATAGAGATAGCAGGATTCCTGGGGTTCACTCACTAGTCAGTTTATTGGTAAGCTCCAGGCCAGAAAGAGACCCTTTTCAAAGGAGGTGGATGGTATTCAAGAGAACGGCACTCAAGGTTGTCATCTCTGACACACACACACACACACACAAACACACACACACACAAACACACAGAGAGAGAGAGAGAGAGAGAGAGAGAGAGAGAGAGAGAGAGAGAGAGAGAGAGAGACTTCAAATGAGTAACTTTCAACTCCATTGTCTGCTAACTTCTACCTTTTGTTCATGGTTTTTTCCATAAACTTTAAAATTTTTTCCTTTTATAGCCTTCAATTCATGGCCAAATTTGCTTTCACTCCAAATACTCTCAGATCAATGACTTTATCAAAACTCCAGTTGGTCTCCTTTTTGCAAAAATTAATGAATATTTTTTTGAGAGTTCCATAGACTCTCCACAACATTAGATACCACTTAAGAGTTCTCTGTCCTTAAGCAAAAGCACACTTTTCTCTTTTACCTTATTGCGCTACTCATAACCCTCTCCTCTCCTCTCTGCATGCCTCCTCCAGGGAGCTCTCTCCTCTCCTCTCTGCATGCCTCCTCCAGGGAATGTTTATATTTTCTAGGTCTTTAAATCATTTGTGTCTTCTTGATTTATAATTCTAGCCTGACTGCCTTCTTTAAGCCCCAAATTCACAGCAAATTGCTTTCTCACCCATTGGACTTGCATCTTCAGTGGTGTTTTCAGGTGTGAAAATGTCCTAAAATTAGCTTGATTATTCCTAGGAAAAAACTGTGTTTTCAACTGTTTTCATTTGGCTCAACCAATCCACAAACTGATTGATTCTCTTTGTAATCCACACTCATCTCTAGTTTATGAAAAAGATCAATAGATTCTCCTTCTAAAATGCATATAAGATTTGACATCTTCCTTTTTAAAAACTGGTCTTATCCTCATCGAGATCATCATTTCTTAGAATATGAAACAGCCTAATTATTGCCATATTTGCACTCTTTTTATAATTATTTCTTTTATTTTTGGAAATTATAATTACATCATTTCTCCTTTCCCTTGTCTCTCCCATTCCTTCCCATATGCCACACCTTTTCTCTTGAAAATTCATTGCTTCATTTTTTATTAACTGTTGTTGTTGTTGGTGTGTGTGTGTGTGTGTGTGTGTGTGTGTGTGTGTGTGTGCGTGTGTGTAAATAGTTATTTCTAAATACATAAGAAAAACCCACTTAGTGTATATAATGGTACTTGTATGTGTATGATTCCAGGGCTGACTGTTTGATATTGGATAACCAGTTGATGTGCTTTTCCCTGAAGAAAACTATTTCTCCTGTGTAGCTGGAGTTGTCTCCAGTCCTGCCCAGCCCTGGACCCCACAACCACTTATAAAATAATCACTCAGAAGCTCATATTAACTAATCTGCTCAGCCATGAGCTCAGGCCTGCTACCGTCTAGCTCTTACACTAAAACTCAGCCGATTTCTATTAATCTATACTTTGCCATGGGGCCCGTGGCTTACCAGTAACTTACATCTTGCTACTCATCCTGGTGGCTGGCAGTATCTCCTCACTCAGCCTTCCTCCACCCAGCATTCTCTTCTCTCCTTGTCCCACCTACACTATCCTCCCTGCCTGGCTACTGGCCAATCAGTGTTTTATTTATCTATCAGTCATAGCAACACATATTCACAGCATCCAGAACATCCCACAGCACTCCTGCTCTAAGCATTCCATATCACCTGCAGTTCTTAATGGGGATGTCCATGGTTGTTGCCCTTGTTCAGCTCACATTTAAGCAGTCATTATTTTTGTCTGCTTTAGGTCTCTACACAATAGAAGACTGTTGTTCGTACAAAGTTAATTCATGTCATTATTTTCATCAATCATGGAACTATGATGGAAAGAAAGAGGCCTCTGAATATTGAAAGGTATTTACATTTTGTTTCTTGAAAATTAGGGGCAAACACCAGGATAACAGGTGAGCTTTTGCAAAGATACAGAAGCAGAGAAGTGTAAATGAGTATCTTCATATGTGTGAGTGTCTCTATGGTTATATCAAGGAATAGTCCAGAAAAAAAGTATTATATAAGAAAGAAAAGGCTGGAGCCAGAGAGAAAGGCTCTGGTTTTCTGCTTAGTATTTGAATTTATTTAGTAATTTCATTTCATGAATTGAAGGATGAGGTTAATTTTGTGTTTGTAAATGAGAAGCAAATGTAATGTAAATATATGAAGAATATGTCTTCTGTATATTAAGTGATGGACCAGCCATGAGAGCCTTCTTGTCATGTGTCTTGCTTCTCTTTATGTCATGGATCATTACACTGGCTCCCTTTTGAAGACTGGAAGTTGATAATAAAATGGAAATTTGTCTCATACCCCCATCTTTTTTTTCTTTGACAGAGGGACAAATTCTCACTTCCCATTGGAATAATTAAAAATTCATTGCTAACATGCTGCTTGTGCAGTGTTTTGTTTTTCGTTGTTTGGTGTATGTGGCGGGGATGGGGGTGGGAGGTGAGGGGTGGGGTAGAAATAGAGACAGAGACATGTACAGAAAAGAGAGAATTGAGAATATATACTTTTGTGGAGCTAGAGGAAGGGCTCCTGATTAAAAGCACACTTGCTGCTCTTACAGGGGAGACCGATTTGATTCCCAGCACCTACATAGAAACTAACACATGTCTATAATTCCAGTTCTGGAAGATTAAATTAGGTCTTCTGGCATTCACAGGCACCACATAGGCATGTAGTACACATATACATGTAAGGAAAAAACTCATACATATAAAAATAATGAATTATTAGATAGTATATACTGTTTTCTATCATCATAAATTTTGTGTGGAAGGTATTCTGTGTCTATCCACGTTTAATACCTGTGTAAATATACTAGCAGCTTTTTGTCAGTGATGCAGGATTCAACATCTTGTGTGGACCAGCTGACTGACTGATCCACTCAGATGAGTGTCTAGAGATGAAGGAAATGAAAACATCTCTCAGTTTCAACTTAAATTTTGTGGTTAGCACAGCTCGTTTCCTCTAATGTGTATCATCACCCTTGACCACTGCCAGTACCTCCAGATTTCAAAAGCTTTAGGGAACAAAAGATCATTTTAGTCTAAAGTAAATATTGGACCAGAATCCTGAAGTAAATCCCATGGGATTATATAATATTGTATCATGTAAATATTTTGTAAATGTGTAACTGAATCTGGCATCAAGTCCATTCAAAACCTTTTAGTACTTGGAGCATTGGTCAGTAAAGCAATTAACACTTGGAGGTCTGGAGCCAAAAGTTTTTATTGGGGAAAAGAAATCAATGAGGCTTTGAGGCTCCTGAGCAATTTAAAGATTCCAATTAAACATTACAAAGAGAGTCGATATAATTTTAAATAACTATATTGGCAAGATCAGGTGTGTACAAGCTATAAAAGTCAGTGTATTAACTGACACAGGATAATTTTCACACAATTACAAGTGTGTTTTGTGTGTGTGTGTGTGTGTGTTATAGTTTAAAACATCAAAAAGTTCAAGTATTTTTATGTAAATTCCATTATCTTCTAATTTCATAGTTTCATACATCCAGTTGTGTGTGTGTGTGTGTGTGCGTGTCTTTTAATTAAACACAAGAATTTCACTTTTCTGAACATACAAGAAGATGAAAAAGAAAACAAATAGATTTGGGTGTATCAACCAAAATACATTTGAAATAAGAATGCAAACTGACTGCTTGCATTCAAGTCAGTGACTCTTGTATTCAAGACTCCTTTTTACTTCTGTCACCATTTTCGGGTTAGTTCTCACATTATCAAGTGTTGTTGTTTAGCTGCACCACAATTTTGGTTATCAGGATACAATTCTTGTGAAACTGTACCAAGGATGACTGTGAGAAGATAAAACATCAGCAAAGACTCAAAAGAGCAGCTGTTCTCCCCACCCAGGTGGAAACAGTTCTGAAAAGAAGTGCTGAATGTACCCCAGAATCATCTGTCCATACTTATTCCTAGTCTCCTGTCTCTACACTGTGAAGAGGATTACATACGAAAGTCAGCACAAAATTGTTAGTTAGAGAAATTGATTAAAAGGCCCAGAGAAACCGATGTGTCCAGCCCTTGAGAAAAATTCTATAATAAAACATTGTTATTGTTTTCTTTACTAAAATGTCCTCTGATCATCTTTTTCACAATCTGAAAAATCCTGCCTGGATGGCATCTCAGAAATCTTCCTTTCATTTCTCGTGGAGGGCAGGGGGAGAAAGAGAACTGGTGTATCTGGAATCATGCAACTGGGATAGATCATAATTGCCTATTTTAATGTCCTTAAAACATTATAAGATCAGGAAGTGTCTCAGGACAGTGGAATGAAAAGATACTTGGACTTTAGTGTCCTAAGCATAAGGAAGGTCTGGGCTGGTCAACGCCATGCTGCTTCAGCTGTCTAGTAGCCTAAGTCCAAGTTTCTTCCTGTGTAAAATGTGGTATCACTGTGAGAAAATGCAGTACTTTTTCAGCACTGTATTTAATCATTCAATCATTTTTACTCAACAGTTAGAAGCAACCATTGTGTTAAATAGGGCCCTTTAGATACTTAAGTCAAACACAGCTGCAATTGTTGAAAAACTTCTTGTCCAGTTAAGGAAATCACAATTTAAACAAAAGCAATGTTACAATGTGTAGTGTATTTTGGTAATGTTTTCACAGGGTTGTGGTACTATCTATTATTGTTAAGGAAAAAACAAGAGCTGATTTATGAATAGTCTATGTAGTTAAGATGGCAAAAGCTGAAACCAGTGTCAACAATCGATTCTGCATTCTCCACCATTTTGTAGACATTAAACCGAACTTTCAGCTGGGCCTGCAGAATACCTAGAACGCAAACACCTGTTTCCTCATTGCAAACAGGTAATATCATGCTGGTCTAATTTAGAGCTGACAGAGTCAAGGTAGAATGGATCTGAACAATTTTATAGAGAGATTTAAAAGAAAGGCAGCCTGTCTTTCCCCCCCTTTCTCCTTATTTCATGGACACAACTAGGTTATAGAGGACCAGGACAGTCTTCGTGAAGCTGCAGAGGATGAGAGACATGGTTCCCTCAGTTGGTACCGTTCCAGTTTTCATGGCCTAACCCCCCAAATTATGTCCAGGAAAGAAATACCCTTCTTCATATTTAATACACTGACTGTCATTTAAAGTCTCTTTAAATACAGCTGTTGGATTGAAGCTCAGAATTTATCCAGAGGCTAGAGGGAGTCCGTGATGGGTGATGGGTGTTTCAGAAATAATTTCATCAAATTTCCATTTTGAAATCTTTCTTGGTCTGGTATACAAAATTAAATTGAGAGATCATAAAATAATAGTACAAGAGGTTTATGTTTCATCATCAATTATGTGGCAATATTATTGTATCAGCAGCCAATATAAAAGAAAGAAAGCTTAATATGCAATGTTTCTCTAGAAATAAAACTGTAATTAAGTATAGTGGAAAGTGAGAATGACAGATTAAGAAAGACCTGGCAGTCTTTCCTCATACCCCGGATACGTGGTGGTATTAAAGGTAAACAGAGCACAGGATTTAATATGATAATTCATTCAAGGCACTTGTCAAATTTTCTCTTTGTTGACTATTACTAAACTTTATAGATTTTACAAACAAAATAGAACATCTACCAAAGGCAATTAAAATGCTGGTAAGGAGATCATCCAAGTCTAAAATGGGAACTCCATCAGATTCAGCTTGACACAGAATAGGCCATTGCAAAACTCCAAGTCCTAGAAGTAAGCATGTGCTGTTGACCCTATTTGTGGGACAGGCTAAGAATTTTGGGAGTTCAGAGACTTTACCCTACCCACAGAGTTATGAATGCTGCTAACTGAAGGCACACATACCTGAGTCTGTAGCAAAGGTTGTATTGCTTGCAACAACAGGGGTAGCCAGAATATCACCACATCCTCACAGGGGTTGTCCTATGTCCCAGATTCCTGAAGACCTTTGAGATGGACAAAGTTGTTTATTGCTTGCACATGCAGTGCACAAGAGAATATTTAAGCTTAGGAAGCCTCAACATTTATAATACACCATAAGAAAACAAACTTTTATTCCAAGAAGAGGCATTATCATTGTATTTCATGGGTATCTGTTTTCAATGAAAAACAGGTCAGAATAAAATTAGCCATTGTCACATAAAATTTACAAGCATGTAAAACAAGTATATAGAATTATCTCCTCTTGCTGTCCAGACAAGACCCTCCTGTGGATAGAAAATCTTGCATAGACATATATTTGTCTTTGCTTGAGCAATTTTGCCAGCATTGCACCATTAAAACATTTATTATTAATATTTGATTATTCACCACTTCAGAAGTTATATTTGACTGATATTTATTAATATCTTAACTGGACAATATGTTATGCTCAGTATTTTTTACAATACAAAAATGGATAATATGTGGTCTGCATCCTTTAAATAGTCACTATTAGAAAAAAAACAGAGGCATGTTAGACCTGGTGTAATGAGAAACTAAAATGAAGGCTGGAGAAATTATGGGCTAATTACAGGTATCAGATGATCTAAACAAGAAAGGTAAAATTTAAGATCGAAACAGAATAGACAGATCTTGAATGGAAGAAACAATAGCTTGATGTGGGGTGGGAGATAGAGTGAAATATACACTTAAAGTTAATCACACTAATAACAACAGGGAAAATGATTTTGAAAGGGAAAAACTAGAAAAAAAGGAAATGTCTCTAGTGAATGTTCTAAAGAAAGCCTTACTGCCAATCTGAATAGATGCTGTGTTGTTTAGTATCATTAGAAAGAGAGTACCAGCTGACTAGGTAAATATGTGACTGTGTCTTGATGTATTATCAAAGATGAAGATAGTCAAAATAATGAAAATTTCTCAGGTCAGTTCTGAGAGGTTGCTGACTCAACCTGGATTCATCACTTAGTATGGGAACTTGAGCATTCAACCTCTCTTCCTTCCTTGCTTAGAGACAAATCTGTGGTGCAATTAAGTGTAAAATACTCAGATCTACAACTCAAAAAAATCAGTAGCCCTCCTATATACAATAGACAAACAGGCTGAGAAGGAAATCAGAGATACATCACCCTTTACAATAGCCACAAATGATATAAAATCCCTTGGGGTTACTCTAACTAAGCATGTGAAGGACCTATATGACAAGAACTTTAAGTCCCTGAAAAAGGAAACTGAAGATGTCAGAAAATGGAAAGATCTCCCATGCTCATGGACAGGCAGGATTAACATAGTAAAAATGGCAATCTAACCAAAAGCGATCTACAGGTTCAACGCAATCCCCATCAAATTACCAACACAATTCTTCACAGATCTGGAAAGAATAATACTCAACTTCATATGGAAAAACAAAAAACCCACGATAGCCAAAAGAATCCTATACAATAAAACAACCTCTGGAGGCATCACGATCCCCAACCTCAAGCTCTACTATAGAGCTACAGTAATAAAAACAGCTTGGTACTGGCATAAAAACCAACATGTGGACCAATGGTATCAAATTGAAGACCCTGACATTAACCTGCACACCTATGAACATATAATTTTTGACAAAGAAGCCAAAACTGTACAATGGAAAAAAAGAAAGCATCTTCAACAAATGGTGCTGGCATAACTGGATGTCAATGTGTAGAAGGCTGCAAATAGATCCATATCTGTCACCATGCACAAAACTTAAGTCCAAGTGGATCAAAGACCTCAACATAAATCCAGTTACTCTGAACCTGATAGAAGAGAAAGTAGAAAGTACTCTTGAATGCATTGGCACCAGAGATCACTTTCTAAATATAACACCAGTAGCACAGACACTGAGAGAAACAATCAATCAATGGGACCTGTTGAAACTGAGAAGCTTTTGTAGAGCAAAGGACATGGTCAACAAGACAAAGCGACAGCCTACAGAATGGGAAAAGGACTTCACCAACCCCACATCTGACAGAGGGCTGATATCCAGAATATATAAAGAACTCAAGAAATTAGACATCAAAATGCCCAACAGTCCAATTAAGAAATGGGCTATAGAACTAAACAGAGAATTCTCCACAGAGGAAGTTCAAATGGCTGAAAGACATTTAAGGAATTGTTCAACATCCCTAATTATCTGGGAAATGCAAATCAAAACGACTCTGAGATACCACCTTACACTTGTCAGAATGGCTAAGATCAAAAGGACAGAAGACAGCTTATGCTAGAGAGGATGTGGAGCAAGGGGAACTCTCCTCCACTGCTGGTGGGAATGCAAGCTTGTACAGCCATTTTGGAAATCAATATGGCGCTTCCTTAGAAAATTGGGAATCCATCTCCCCCAAGACCCAGCTGTAGCACTCTTGGGCATATACCCAAGGAATGCTCAATCATACCACAAGGGCATTTGCTCAGCTATGTTCATATCAGCATTGTTTGTAATAGCCAGAACCTGGACACAACCTAGATGCCCTTCAACTGAAGAATGGATAAAGAAAATATGATACATATACACAATGGATTACCACTCAGCAGAAAAAAACAATGACATCGTGAGGTTTGCAGGCAAATGGATGGATCTAGAAAAAATCATCCTGAGTGAGGTAACCCAGACTCAGAAAGACAAACATGGTATGTACTCACTCATAGGAGGATACTAGATGTAAAACAAAGATGACTAGACTGCTACACAACTCCAGGGAGGCTACCTAGAAAACGGGACCCTAGGAAAGACCCAAGGATCACCCAATGACAGAGAAATGGATGAGATCTACATGAACAACCTGGACGACAGTGGGAGTAATGAAGGGCAAGATTTGAGGGAAAGAAAGCTTAGGGGAGCAGGAGAACCCAGCTGGATCAAGAACAGAAAGGGAGAATGAGGAATAACAGACCATGATAAATGAAGACCACATGAGAACAGGAATAGGCAGAGTGCTGTAGAAGTCCCCAGAAATCCACAATGATACAGCATCTGTAGACTGCTGGCAATGGTCAAGAGAAAGCCTGATCTGACCTAGTCTGGTGATCAGATGGCTAAACACCCTAACAGTTGTGCTGGAACTCTCGTCCAATAACTGATGGAAGTGGATGCAGAGATCCTCAGCCAGGCCCCAGGTGTCTAACTGTTGAGAAAGAGGAGGAACTGTAAGAATGTGAATTGTTGAGACCAAGATTGGAAAAAGCACAGGGACAAATAGCCAAATGAATGGAAGCCCATGAATTATGAACCAAAGGCTGTGGAGCCCCCAGCTGGAGCAGGCTTTCTGGATAAGAGAGACAACTGAATACCTTGAACTGTTTAGGAGGCATCCAGGCTGTAAGACCAGGACCTGTCCTTAATGAATGAGCTGGCTGTTTGGAACCTTGGGCTTACACAGGGACACATGCTCAGCCTGGAAAGAGGGGACTGGACCTGCCTGTACTGAATCCACCAGGTTTAAATGAATCCCCAGGGGAGTCTTGGCCCTGGAAGACATGGGAATGGAGGGGAGGGTCTGGGGGGAAGGTGGGGATGGGGGAACCCATGGCTGATGTGTAAAATTAAGACACATAATAATAATAATATATAATAATAATAATAATAATAATAATATATAAAGAAAAATAAAATATTTCAACATTAAAAAAAATTCAGATCTAGAACATTGGCTTGAACCATTGGAAACCAAAGTGCCCTTTCACCTGGCCTTAGTACACAGTGCTGAGACCCTGAGTGGCACTGCAGAGAAAAATAGATGAGGAAAAAGGCCATCTGGGGGTGGAAGGGAAGTACAATGGTAAGGATTAAGAGATAAAGAGAGAGGGTGGAGATGTAGTTTGGTGGTAGTGTACATGCCAGCCAGATACTAGTCTCTGGGTTCAATTCCCAGAAGTATAGGAAAAAATATAGGAAAGAAAGGGGGTGGGGCATAAGAAATGTGACAGAGCTTAATACTGAACCAATAGGCTACATTGACAAACCACTGAAGTTTTCGGTATTGAAAGTTAATTCTCTTCTTGTTTGAATTGTGTTTAGCTTTCTTTTCTGTTTGCAACTGAGAGCATTCCAAATGAATCATGAAACCTCATGTTACAGGTACAGGACTTCAGTCTATCCCCTGGAGTTGCTATTGAATGTGTTGCTTCACTAAGTACAGGATTGGACTACAGTGATCTCTAGCAACCTTCTAATTAATTCCAGGTATCTGTGACAAGCTAAATTTAAAAGCATGTGTAGGAAATCAGAAATCTATTAATATGATACCGCATATATGGTATGTGGCTTTTGAAGTGTCTTTGTGTTTTCCATACTATGTTTAAATATAACAGCATCTCTTCCACAAGATGTGCATAGATGCCTGCCTGTGCTACTGACTTGTGTGCAGGATGAAATAAAGAATTCTTAGGCAAAAGTCAACAAATGATGACATGCCAGAATAATGTGACAAGGACAGTGGTCCTTCCTATACACATCAATCATGGCAGAACCAGAAATGAATATAAGCCTTGTTCAGAAGTATCTCACAAAATTGCTTTAGAACACTGAGCCATAAAGCGCTTAACTTAATGAGTTGGTAACATTTTGCAGATTTGCTTAAAACACGTTGCTTTCCAGACTCTGTTAACAGATTCCAACAGAGCTTGCCAACACACTCATCCTAAACAATTACATTAAGATCCATAAGGCCGTGTTTACAGTTCTGAGAAGCAAATGTATTGTTAATGGGCCATAAACTATCCTCTGATTCAATGCTTTGGCTTTTTGAAATTTGTGTAATAGTCAATGGAAATTTTCCAACATCTACTTGGCATGCAAGTGGAATTGGCTTCGGGGAAATAAAACTGAATGCTGAGAAGTATCCCTTCCACACATTTCTGATCTCATGTAGCTATATATGTATATATATATATATATATATATATATATATGAACAATTTAAACAAAATTTTGAAAGATCATACCTATAGTTTACAATATTCTTGTATGTTATGGCGATGAGTAAATATCATGATAAACATTTTTAAAAAAATCCTAAGTGTACACTATCCTCCATTTCTCCTTAAATGTTCTTTGAAATCTCTTGTGAAATAGCTGCATCAGTGAGTCCCAAATAGTCTGTGAGCAAACATTCATTGCAACTTCATGCTTGTCAACCTGCTATTATCTGAGGCTGTTTTCTGGATGCCAACCTAAATGCTGAGCTGTTTAAACTACTGTTTTAAATCTTCCTGTGGAACTCTGCTCTCATACCATTTTCCATCTTTTTATCTCTCTCTTGTTTTCCTCTTTAGATTCTGCTGTCTGAATTTCTGCTTCATTCCCTGCTCATTCTACAGACATCATTCCTATGTCTGGCTAATATTTCTCAGTTCTTTTGTCCAGATGGTTCCACTTTCTCTTACTGATAATTTCCATTTATCTCAATGTGTTTTTAAAATTAATTTGCATCATGCTTTGTAAGCCTGTTCCTTAGCTGGATTTCCTCTAGATTTCTTTCAGCTGTCCTCTCTCAGCTTTGCAACTACTCAATGACTCAGTCATTTGACATATGTATATCAATGTACAGCTTTGTATAAGAAATTATCATGATATTTACTTGTTGCCATAACATATAAAACTACTGTAACTATAGGCATGATCTGTCAATCTGCATAAGAAATGTATGCAGGCCTTATTCTACTCAAGCATTATATTAACCCATTGATTGTCCAAATAACCCCATGAGATAAACACTATCATTGCCCCTAGCTTAAAGTCAGAGAAATTAAATTGCCAAAGCTCAAGCAGAACTAATTCTAGCCCATGGTGTATAGCTGATGCATTGTGCCAATTTTGCTTATTAGGTGTCCAACAGCCCCTTGGGATGTTAGGTAAATGGTATCTAAAGAGAAAGGAGTATTTATATGTTGTTCACCCTGAAAAGTTAAAGGATGATTTGGGAGAAACAAGAGAAATATAACCTTTTTGGATAAAGTGTAAAATCAATACCAAAGCTACTTTACAAGTTTTTGTGAACAAAGGAGCAGCAGTTTTTACTTAAATGCACCCTTTAAAAAGAGTTAGGAAGCATAATGGAAAACAAAAGTATAATTTAATTATTTATATAAAAGGCAATTTAATCAATTATGTAGGATTCTCATTAGCATAAATTAGTTCAGTATACATAAAAACCACTAACAAATGTTAATTTTTATTACTATTATTATATTAATACTTTCCTTTAGTAACCACCCGGTATATTTCCATTATATAGTGTATACATTTGATGTTTTGCTTTACCTTTATTTTTAGATTGTATTTACTAACATATGAATATGTGCGTATATGCACATACAGAGACAAGCCTACATACCACGGTTTGCATGTGGAGGTCAGGGACTACTTTGTAGATTCAGTTCTTTCCTTCTACCTTTAAAGTGTTCTGGGGATTAAACTCAGGTGGCCAAGTTTGGGCAGCAAACACATTTACCTGCTCATCCATCTTGCTGCAATTGCCTTTGTTTTTGTTATTGACTCCCTGTCTTTTGACATAACTCTCCTGAACTTTCTATATATGTGCAATCTAACTTTCCCCAAGGTAGAAGCATGACCTAGATGTAAGACTATTAGGAAATCTTGTTATTTGGGTACTATGATCGTTTCAGTATAAGCAATGTGACTAAAAGCAGTGCTATTCAAACAATGAAAATTTATCTTGGACCTTTTGTAAATTGTCTGAGGCAAAAGAGTCATTCATTTTCCAAGGGGAAAATGAGGGATTTGTAGCATCAAATGTCACTATCCTGTCACCTGTAAACAAAATGTTTGAGATTGAAGTCATCACCATAAGGCAAAGCCAAAAATACATGGAGAAACTAGGTGGTGACGAGTGTTTGAAGATCTGAAGTAGGACACATCATTGGACTCCTCAGGCGTTGAAGTCAATAAGTTCCTTTGGTTTTATAGAAATATGACTGTCTTCTCATACTTGTAACTAAGAAACTTCCTCACTCTCTCCCTTCACTCTCTCTCTCACCATATCCTCTACACTAGACTTCTACCCCAGACTTTCTTTTCCTGTCTTCTGTAATGAGAGGAACTTCCAAGAATGACTTTTACTGTAGAAAAAAGTCTCCAATGACAGTTTATGAATTGGAAAGCTCTAGATGGCCTAAATCACCAGTGTATTGTGTGCCACAGAATATCCAGCCTGAGTAAATAGAATAGAATACATTGGCCTTTGGGGGTTATTTGATGCCAGCCATCAAAAGGAAAATCAAAACTGGAGATTACTGCTTCTGAAGAAATATGCAAACAATTGTGATGTACATTAATACAAAACATAATTAGCTATGTTACAGCTTTATTCTTTATATTAGGAGGGAAAGTTTAAAAAATAGCCATAGCAATTTCTCATATTCTGTTATATTAACTATTGGTGTAATTTTAACTGCCCAAAATATATAAAATTTACTCTGATAAAACAGAAATATGTTTGATAAGTTATTAGAATATTTATAATGATGTATATAATCTAAGACCATTTCCAGGAGGAAGTCCATTGCTGCTTCATTTCCTAAGTATTTCTCTTAGAATGCTAGCATCAGGCGGTAAAGGTAGGTCACAGCTAGAAATGGCTAAGACAGCAGGAACAATCAACTTTGGTTGAAGCAGATGGGAAAAGCAAGTTACTTAAGGACAGAAAAATAATTACTTGGCCCAAAATAACTGGTTTTGGTAGTATTTTTTTTTTTTAAAAAAAATTAGGACAAAAATCAATGCAGAAGACAGATAAAATCTGGAATTTGAGACTTCTGTTCCACTGGGACAGGCTGCCTACTGCAACAGCTCCTCAGAACTCTGGATAGCTCCCAAAGTACTGTGGCCTTGAACTAAATTCAAGGATGTTTTCTTCCAACCTGCAGCACAAGCATTCAACTGGCTTTCTGTTTAAGCAAAATTTTCTGGTCATTTAAATTATGCTACTAGTTTTTCTGAGGTCTGTGGATTAATCATTAAACATTTTTTAATTTGGCTTCCAATCAGAATCATGAATTTGCCTCTTGGTCATCATTCTGTGTAGCACAAAAATTGAAACACTATTCATTCATATTGGAATTATCTTACAACTCTCATTTTACATACCTGAAAACAGGGTTGGGGATTTAGCTCAGTGGTAGAGCACTTGCCTAACAAGCACAAGGCCCTGGGTTCGATTCTCAGCACCCTCCCCCCCCCAAATGGAGAAAATTTACATACCTGAAAACATAAAGGTTTATAAGAATACTGATTAAAAAGTTACTGGAAATATTCAAAGCTCAGAGAAGTGTATATTAATTTATAAGCTCATTACAAGTTGTAGTATATCTACATAAAGGATACATATATATGTATATATATATATATATATACACACACACACACACACACACATATATATCAAATACATCACACACAAACACTAATATATCATTATTCCTACTTTCGTTTCTGTTTCTGTGACAGATTACCTTAACAAAAATTAGATTTGGGGAGAAAGGGATTTATTTCTGCTTACAATTCCAGACTACAGTCCATCATTGTGTAGAAGTCAAGGCAAGAACTTCAACAGCTGATTACAACACATCCACAGTCAAGAAGACAAAGGAATGAATGCATCCATGTTCACTTGGTCAATTGCCTGTTCTCAGCTTTGTTTCTCCATTCCCATACTGTTCAAGATGCCATGCCCAGTCAACGGAGCAACTCAGAGTGGGCTAGTTCTTGATATATAAACTAACTTAATTAAGTCAACCCCTACAGGCATGCCCACAGGCTAACTCCACATAGATCATATCTCATTGAGACTCTCCTCTCAGGTGATTCTGTGTTGTGTTAAGTTGACAACAAGATAACTATTACACGTAATTCCCAAAATAGTCTATCAAAGTTAACTTTTAAACATGAAAAGCAAAAGAGAACTGAAACATTATGTTAACAGAGTATTTCAGTTTATGGAAAACTTTAACTATGCTTGTTTGTACACATAATATCCTAAAATATAATACCCCAGGGTTAGCAGGAAACTATTACTAATTATAGGAAGTAAATTATAGGAAGAAATCCTATGGAATTTGTTGAAATTTTATTATGTATATGTATACTAACATGTACATATATATATATATATATATATATATATATATATATATATATATAGTGTGTGTGTGTGTGTGTGTGTGTGTGTGTGTTTGACTTGCCTGAAACTTACCAAGTAGGCTGGACTGACTGACCAAAGATCTTCCTATCTCCACTTTCCCAGAACTGAAATTAAAAGCACACACCACTGTACCCAGCCTGTTTCTGGGGGTCAAACCCATGTCCTTGTGCTTGCAATGCAAACATTTTACCAACTGAGCTATCTCCCCAGCCCCTGAACATACACTTTCAAAAGTAATATTTAAAGGAATGTGCAGTTATGACCCAGCCATTGTAGATTAATAGAGGCAGAAAAGTTGCATGAATCTGAGCCAGGAAAAGTTTTCTGTAGTGCATCATTACATTTTAGTTCCTGTCTCTAACACTTGGTAAACAAATCAGACTGACTCACATATGGAGAAAATATCAAATACTGGTAAGCCTATCTGCATCTACACAGTATTCATTGTGACTCCTTGACACAATTAAAAGAACTCTCTCCAGCATTACTCACAAACTTCCAGAGCAGTCACTATATGTGAAAAGAAAGCCACAGACATTTCTTGTAGAGCAGATCATTCTGTGCTTAACATGGTTAAGAACTTCCTGTCATAGAAATTGGCTGTCAGTGATTTCTCTGAACTGCCTCCCACTGAGTACATAATTATTGCATAATGAATTGCTGGCTCAGGAACTTAAACATTCTGAAAAAGAAAAGGTCTTATGAAGCATTGGTTGGTGGGATATAGCATTGCTTGGTGGGATTATGGGACCATGCCCCATAATCAAGACAGCTAACTTTATCTCTAAGCATCACTTAAAATAGGAATCTTACACTGAAGAAGGATTTTAACAATAAGAAATCATGCATCATGTGCTCCTCAAATTTAGGTTTGGAAAGAAGTTGTGAGTCCTAAATCCCTTATTCAGAGAAATCTAAATTGAGAAGGGAGGTATTTAATATCCCACAATGAAAACTGGTACACATGGGTATGAAATGGTGACTTCTTCAATAGGGAAATACAAAAATAAAATTTTAGATACTCAAGAAGAAGATAAACACCGAAAGTGTGAGATGAACCCAAAGTCTACATTAAAGTGTCCAGTCTTGTCATGGGCTTTTTAAATGAAAGATACCTGATAATTGCTGCAATGCTATCTCTAGTGAGACCATCCTTATCTATACTTCATTATCTCACACACTTTTTGTATTTCTGTGATTCATTCATACTCATGCACTTATTATTTTGAGGGAGAAAACTAACTATCAATTGTCAAAATATGTAACAGTCATTTCACTGACTTTTCTTTATGATGTTCTGCTATACTCATTGATTGGTGTCTAGCCCAGTCATCATCAGAGAAGCTTCATGGGAGAAGATGCAGAAACCAACAGCCAAATATTAGGCAGAGCTTGGGAAACCCCACTGAACAGGGGAGAGGGAATTGTAGGCTCCAGAGAGGTCAAGGACACCACAAGAAAACCCACAGAATCAACTAACCTGGACTCATAGGGGTTCATGGAGACAAAAGGGAAAATCACAGAGCCTCCATAGATCTGAGCTAGGTCCTCTGCATATATGTTATAATTGTGTAGCTTGGTGCTCTTGTGAGATTTCTAATAGTGAGAGTGGGGACTGTCTCTGGCTCTTTGGCCTACTCTTGGGACTCTTTTTTATCCTATTGTGTTGCCTCACCCAGCCTTGACATGAGAGTTTGTGCCTAGTCTGACTGTAACTTGCCATGCTTTGTTCAGTTGATATCTCTGGGATGCCTGCTCTTTTCTGAAGGGAAACCAAGGAGGAGTGGATCTGGGGGAGAGAGAAGTGGAGTGGGGGGCATGGGGATGGGACTAGTAGAAGGAAGGAAAACTGGTCGGGATGTAATGTATGAGAGAAGAATAAACAAAAATGTAATAATTGGTTCAAAAAAAACAACCTAAAATTGTAATTTACTTATTTTAATTACAGTTTAAGAATAAAGCTCATGAATATAATATACACTGCAAATAACCTGGGAATTATTTGGCACCTTTAGCTGTTGACCTACCACCCATATTTAAATTGAGTTGTGTAGTGGATGCCACTACTTAGATTTCAGAATACAAAACAAGCCCATTTCTTCTGTGAGGCTTTGTTGCTGTTTATTGATTACTCTGACCTGGGAGTGTCTAGAGTGCCCATCAGGTTTTATAACAATATATAATGGCTATTCATTATGATCATCTCTATGCGCATAAGGGAGAGAGGAATTTTCTGTTTGGTGTGCTTTTGTTAGACAGTGACAGAATTTACATGTCTGTGTAGCTTTTGAATTCCATCATAATATTAAGTTATAGTAAAATATTGCAAAATATTTATTTTTTTCTTCCTATGTTATATATTTATTATATTTAAAACCTTATAATACTCTTATTTCACCTTTATCTTTATTTTTAGGTATTTTAATTAAAATAAAATTACATCTTCCCTTTCTTCCCTTCAGCTTTTTCCACCCCTTCTATGCCCCTGCCTCTTTTACTATTATTATTGTTGCATATATGTATGAGTATAACCTTAATTGATAAAAATTATATTTTGTAATTGAATATCCTGTAGTACAGTTGACCCAAAAACATCAAGTTAATGTGAGATCAACTACTGTATTGAGTATTTTATTGAGCAAAAAATTGTCTTGAGGTAGGCTCCCTCTAGTGGTATGGGTCTCAGGCTGGACCGGTCATTGGTTGGCCTCTCCCATAATTTCTGCATCACCTTTAACTCCAGCACATCTCATAGGCAGAACAAATTGTAAGTCTAATGTCTAAGGTGAACGGGGTGGCGTCCCAGTCCCTCCAATGTAAGTCTTGCCTGATCACAGGAGATGGCCAGTTCAGGCTAAGTATCCCCTAGTGCTAAGAGTCTTAGCTAGAGTCACCCTTACAGATTCTCAAAAGCCCACCCCTGATGTCAGGAGCACCAGCACCCAGAGACTCGATGACCCAGAGACCTAGGATAGAACCAAATATGACTGGTAAAAAAAAAATGTAATGATGCCTAATGATACTCTGCTGTATTCATAGATTGGCACCTAGCATAATTGTCATCAGAGGCGCTTCATCCAGCAACTGATGGAAACAGATGCAGAGACCCACAGCCAAACATTAGTCAGAGCTGGAAGAATCCTGTGGAAGAGAGGGAGGAAGGACTGTAGTAGCCAGAGGAGTCAAAGACATCGCAACAAAACCCACAGAATCAACTAACCTGGGAACACAGGGTCTCACAAAGACTGAACCCATAACCAGGGAGCCTGCATGGGACTGACCTAGGCACTTTGCATATATGTTATAGTTGTGTAGCTTGGTGTTCTTGTGAGACTCTGAACAGTGGGAGCAGGGACCATGCTTCTGGGACCCTATTCCTCATATTGAGTTGTCTTGTCCAGCCTTAATGTGAGGGGAGGTGCCTAGTCTTATGGCAACTTGATAAATCATGTTTGGTTGATATCCATAGGAGGACTGCCTTTTCCTGAATAGAAATGGAGGAGCAATGGGGAGGGGTAAAGGGGTGGTAGCAGGGGGGACTAAAGAGGAGGGAGGGTAAACTAGTCAGGGTGCAAAAAATAAAATAAAAATCATAATGGAAAATCATTTAAAATTAGATGATTCATTTCCATTGTCATTCTACGGTCTTGGTAAATAGATGTCTGTGATAGAGGCAACATTAGGACATTGGTTTTTAACCTAAATTACCACATATTTGGATTCAATACTGTAACACGAAGAAGAGCTCAGCTCTATAATCACATGAAAATCATTCTTCTCTATGTTTTCAGATGGAAGAATTGCAGCATTTGGAGGGTCAGAATCCCCAAGATTTAGTATCTGCCCCATCTGTGGCAGTTCTTTGGGGGAATAAGAGTGGGATTGTCTAAGCCCGCATTTGCCGCTGCTTTCCTTCCAAGCTCAACGGGGAAAGTGCCCAAGTGTTATCAAGGACAGACATTTTCTAAGTTCTCCATAAATCAACTCTTCCAAGCACCTCCTCTAGGGCTCAAGTGGCAGAATGCGTATCTAGAATGAATAGAGCTATGGATTTCATTACAGCACTAAACATGTATTGAACTTTCTTCCGATGTCTGCTCTTTAAACAGTGGAGTGGCAGGCATGTGACTTCACTTACTGAGTAAGCTATTAACTGTGGATTATTTAATTATAATCCTGTTCTCCCTAAATTTCTTCACTCTCTTCTTCATTTAGCATGATTTTCTCCTCCTATACCTATACTACTGAACACTTACATTCTGACCTTTCATTGCATGTGTTTGTAAATATTTATATTCTGTCTACATAATGCCGTGGTCATAGTCTTGGCTTCTAAATTATGCACTATAATATTTTATGTTTAGTAAAACAGGCTAAGTTGAAAATAACCTGATTTTCAGTAATTAATGTGTTTTGATTAAGATTGCTATACTAATTTTATTTGGGATATTTTATTATCTCACAGACAAATATAGTACTTTGCTTATTTATTGGGATGTGTGTGGCTGTGTGTTACTGCTTCCGCAAGCCAAATAAAGCAGTGGTAAAAAGAGTTCAGTGATATGCTCTCATTCTTATTTGGGAAGCTCTGCATCCAACCAGATATGTGAACTTAAATATGACACCCAATTTCTGACTCACAGTTTTCTACAGTTTCTAAAAAACTGTAACTAACACTCAGTATACAGTAAATAGATGATAGTTTTTCTGTACTGCATTTTCTCTTTTTTCCTCCTCCTTCTCCTTCTAGACCACAATGATATCTTGTGACACTCATATGTTTTATGAGTCATCAAAAGCAAAAAACGACTACTTTTGCAATCTGCCTGTAAATCATAGGTGTTTGGGGTTATTTAAATATTTTATTACTTATTATAAAGTAATATTAAATTTCAATCTATGCTCACCATATTGAAAATGGTAGTATTTATTCAATTAGATCAATTAGCAAGAAATGCCAAAGGCAATGATAAATTTCTATACAATAGGAAAGGCTAACATAAAGATGTGAAATTTTAATTTTGAGCACTAATGTACAGACCTTTAAAGTTTGAACATGATTTACTGATGCAATGAATTAATTTTCTAAGTGTGCACAGTGCACCGGCCTTTACATCAAGTACTAAAAGATTGATATGACCAGGTTATTTGCCTCAAGAACCTAATGGGTTAATGGAAAATTGGCATTCAATCAGGTACTTTTTAAAATTCATGTACAATACTATGATGGCACAGAGGCATCACAGTGCAAGCAGTATTTAGTTTGTGGTTTGAATGACAAATGCCTCTAATAACCACCCTCTAAAGCTATATGGAAGGTAATGTATCTTCCATATCTTAGGAATGAGGAAGCTTGCAGAGTTCAGTAACATACACAAGGTCACAGAACCTAAACAAAGTCCCAAAATCAAATGTAGCTCCTAAACAAGTGCTCTTTCCCAAGTGATCAAAACCTCAATTGAATCTATATGAACCATGCTCCCTCTGGCTTTATTTATTCTTATATATTAATTTTTATTTCACATGCATATAAACATGACATTTTCATATTAGTGGATCATATCTCCTATTTAAACACATATACACACTGTCTAATATGCATATCTATATCTATCTCTTCAAATATTTGTTATTTCATTATAGCAGTATCTTTTTTTTTTTTTTTTTTTTTTTTTAGGCACTATAATTTTGCAGCCCGGGCTGGCCTGGAACTTGCCATGTATACCAAGTTGGCCTTGAACTAAAAAAAGCTCCTCCTGCCTCTGCCTCCCAAGTGCTGGAATTAAAGGCATGTGCAACCATAGCAATATCTTTAAAAATGCTTTGATAACCTGTTTACATGTACAGCCCATCACTCTTACACAGTCACCTTATCTTCTGTTTTCAATGTTTTAAAGATTTGTTTAATTTCTATGATGTGTGTAAGTGTTTTTGTTTACATTCATCTATGTACACCATAGGCAAACCTCCTGTCCACAGAGGTCAGAAAAGGTTATCAGATCCCCTAATCTGGAGTTATGGACATTTGTAAGCTGCTATGTTGGTTCTGGGAACCAAACCCAGATCCTCTGTAAGGGCAGCAGGTGCTCTTAGCCATGGAGCCATCATTCCAGACCCATTTACTTCCATTTTTAAATTGACATTTAGCAATGTCAAGAGGCTGCAGTACTTTTTTCTCTTGTAGTTAGTATGAAAGGAGCAATAGAATTATCATGTACAATGCTGAAATAACAATCTGAATCCACCATCATAGAAGTTTGCTACCTCTCAGTTTCATGCACAAATTTCTTCCAAAGAAATAGGATTACAGAATATTTTATAACTGCTGTAAGCTTAGGAACACAATCACTGAAGACATGATTGCTTAATAAATAAATGATCTAGTGAGCCTCCTTCCCAAAAGATTATTTTTAACTACTCCTACAGTTTCTAATATATTGAATTTTGTATGATGCAGGCCTGCATATAGTGAACTAATACAACACTTCTATTACACTCCTTTAAAAAACAGCTTTATGTGGACATTGGTCATTCATGTAGAGCAATCTCCCAACAGACCCTCCCAAGTTTTTGCTTTAAAGTAAAAATTCAATATGAGCTTTTAAAAACCGGAGGCATTCTTCCCACCTCAGAAATACTGTTTAGTGAAATAATAAATTTAAAACCTGTTACGTTCCACAGTTTTTCCAATATTTAGTAGAGTTGCTTCATTCCCCACGGATCCTCTGCTACAATGAATATCATTTCCATTCACTTCATATTTGAACAATTCTTATGAGGAAGTACAAGGAACAAAATAAGGATTTGGTGTATTTAAGGCATTTCTTACAGTAGAGATATCCTATAATTGAAATTAAAATTTCATTATATTTGTAAATGCAAGCTATGATTATGGACTGTGAAAGCTTCCTTTGAAGCCCTAAACGTTGGTGTGATGTCCTTACATTTTGCACTTGCCCTCATATAGATGCTGTTTACTTCCTGTGCATTATAAGATAAAACCACAGTAAAGAAAGGATGAATGGAATTAGAGTTATTTGCATTTTTTCAAGTCTATAGAAATGCAAATCCTAATCTGGTAATTATATACTTGAGAGACCCATGGGAGTGCCTTATTGAGATATAGCATCTTAAAGCTTCCAGTTATCAGCTAGAATGACATTCTTCTCCTCTACCACTGGCTTCTTTTTATACAATAAAAATTCTTTCATTATTGTTTGTAGCACTTTCTTCCTATTCAGTGAGAAAATTTATCAGCATAAATATACTCCCCTATTTAAATAAATTAATACTTTATATAGCTGTTGGGCAGTATATAACGCCAACTTGAGAAACAGAAGCACAGATATTTGATAACAGTATTCAAATTTATACTGACAAAGTCAGCTCCAGGAAATGGTTGTCATCAATGTATCCTTCTATTCTTGGGAAACATGCACATGGAGGTGCTGATGGGAGAGGGATGGGGTTCCGCTATCCTTTCACTCCAGCCTTTCAAGCTGCCTCATTTGTACTGCTTAGGATGTTAGGTCTGGGCAGCAGCAGCAATGCCTCCCACAGATGTCAAAAGGGAAAAAAGGAACCGAGTCCTGAAACTTCTCCTCCCTTCTCTTAGCTCATTTGAATTAGAAGGTTCTTTCTGGATAAGCTGTTTCTCGGTGTCTCTGAGAGGAAAAGGGAAATTTAAGCAGCCAGACAGCCTAAACGGAAGTGGATTGCAAACAAGTTGGTGAGCTAGCAAAGGAAAAGAAAGACAAAGCCACTGTGGATGTCAGAAAAAGATTTTATAGTTAGGAAGGAAGTGAGATAAAGAAGGGATGGGAGGAGAGGGGAGGGGATATTTCATAATTAACTCCCATCTTTACCAAAATTTTTGTTGAAAGTAATGATAATTACAGGAAATTTAAATATTATTCTGTAGTGCTTTTTGCTCCACCTTGGGCTATAGGGCCGGAAGGAGTCAGTACTTCTTATCATTGTATGTGAGCTCTTAAATGGTCAAGGAGGAGGGTCACAAGCCCCTTCTCCCTGCTGTTTGCTTCCTGGTCTGATCCAACTGCCAGGTGTATTCGCTCCCAGGCAGAACAGAGGACGGCATCAGTTGTTTACTCGGTTCTGTATTCTTGAGTGTATTTCCTCAATTTATATCCTAATAAACCCCTATTACCCATTAAATAGACTCCCGTGGATTGATCTTAATAAGTGGTACCCCCTTGACAAAAGACCCACACTCCAGCGGCTCCTACCCACAGCCTCCGCAGCCTGCCTCACTAGCACCCCCTGGCGGCTCTGTCCCAACCTCGTGGATCTGAGCCCCACCTGCCTCCCCTGGGGCTACTGGTGTGACCAAAACCTAATGCACGCGGGTGGCTGCTGGTGAGTTTCTCGGCCCTGCAGAGCCCACACGCAACCCCAATCCCCCAGGAACTGTCTGACCCCTGCTCAGGTGACCAGCCACCTGCATACAGTGGCTGTGCCGGGAGCCTGTAGGCCAGGCGGCTCCTGCCTCAGTGGTTCTAGTACCTGCGCTAGGCACCTTTCTAGTTCTGTGCTTGTAGCAGCGGCATTGAGTCACAGACGCATGCCTGGTTAGAGACTACCAGCAGACTGTTCCTTTTCTTTTAAGACTGTTCAGTGTAGCTGCTGCCCACTCTATCTCTTGAAACACTAGCCAACTCCATCCCCAGCACCATTTTGTGCGCAGCCACGGCAGTACTCACAGCCAGCCCCGCAGAACGTCTGCAGATATCGCAGGCAGCGCTTCTAATTCTTCGGTGTATTGCCTCATCTGCTGTGATCCCACCCGCTCTGCCCAGTAGTCCTGGGTAGGGGTTGCCTGGGTTAGTGTCTGATTCACAGAGCTCATTCAGGAAGCTGAGTCGACTCACACCAGACCTGCCTTGATGCTACACCTGTGACACCTGCTGGCCAAACATGGCTACTACACCCAAAAACCATTGTGCCAGCCAGAACATCTGCAACACCTAAGAAAATTATTTCATCTGAGGTAAATTACTCATTAATTTTACACATTAAACTGATTAATAAACAAATTAATAAGATTTTTCTTTACAAATTTTGAATATTTCTCCCAAAAATGGCAGACAATATCACCACTCAGGAATTTAAAAACCTTTTTGTTTGTACTATGAATGAAATTTTACAAGAAATATACGACCTTCCTGGGATGTTCACAATATTCGCTATATTCGCAATTAGCATAGTGATCCGTATCATAGCACTGAAAAATTGGTTTAATAACAACACCAAAAATGACACATTAATGGGACTGATACAGCTTTAAAAGTGGTAATGAGGACTTAAACAAAAGGATTCTTTCTTTGGGAATCTGCTAACTTACCACAAGAACCTCAGGCTTTGCAAAGTGGTAATGAGGACTTAAAAAGACAGAATCTTTCTTTGAAATCTGCTAATTTACAACAATACCTGAACAACCAGATTTAATTCTATTTAAAATAAATATGAATACTTAATGGATAAAACAATAATTCTTCAGAGCAATCTTAATGCCATTCAGATCATTTCCAAGGAAGAAAGATCATCAGATCATCACTGATTGAAAGAATAGTCTTTGGAATCATATGTTTCTGATGAACATAAAAAAAAAAAATTGTATGATTCCATGAAATCTCTAACATCCTTTACAACAGAGGAAATTCAAACACTGCAACAGCCAGTAGTTGATTTTTAAGCTCTGGAGGAGTCTCTTGGTAAGGATAATAAATAATCTAATAAGTGGAAGGGCAAAGTCATACAAGTAATAACATCACCAGGTGACTCTTTAAAAAAATGGCTTATCCTGTCACCATCTGTGAGAAGCCAGCAGAGGATACACATCCTGAAGAATATGTAGAATATCTCTGGCAATCTATTCATATGAGAGATTTAAAAAAATATTAAGGAGTGGGTAGGGTAGTCACCTATGAAATGCATTCAACATATGCAAAACAGATGTTAAATATGTGGTCTTCTACAAATAGAATCATATCAAGTGACTGGAATTGGTTAATCTCAGCTGTATTAGAATACAGCCAGCAGTCACAATAGAAAAGCTGGTTGAAAGAGGAGGCTAAAGTCCCTGAACAACAAGGTAAGATCAGAGGTTTTGAGATCTCACAAGATCAAATTCTTGGTAAGGGCCATTTTTTTCTGATATAAATGTTCAAGTTACCTTTTTAAGCATACAGTATCCCTATGCTGTACAGCAGCTTTAAATGCTTGAGAAAAATCCAGAACTAGGGAAACCAACTGAACTATATACAAAGGTTTTCCGAGGGTCAAAAGAACCGTTTACTGGTTTTTTTTTTCTTTTTTTCACAAAAACTGACCAAGGCTATAAACAAAACGGTATCAGACTAAGAATTAAGACAAGTATTAACTCAATCTTTGTCTTTTGATAATGTTAATATGGAGTACAAAAGAATACTTACACCTTTAAAGGTCAGGCCAACACCTTTGGAGAAATAGATTCAACATACAAATGGTGTTGAGTCTCTTAACTATGGTAATGAGACTTGGATAGGAGAGGATGTTTCCAAAGATGAAAGGATGCATCAAGGTAACAAATATTTTAACTGTGGTACACCAGGTCATATAATAAGAAAGTGTACACAGGGTGCTCCTAGAAGCAATGCTTCTTCTAGAAATAACCCAAAGAGGAAACCCCAACCTTCTGGATTATGCAGAAAATGTGGCAAAGTCTGACATTAGACCAATGAATGCACATCAACAAGATATATATGGCAATACTTTACCAGTGGGAAACACTGTGGGGGGCCTCTCACAGGCCCCCAAGTTGAACATGGTCCAAACATTTCCAATCAATGTAGAGGAAATTCCTCCCCAGGACAATTAAATAACCCAGTGCCTAATGTAAAGAACGATACTGCACTGGATGATAGAACAACTTTGATAGATGAATCAAAAATTCAAAAAAATACCATAAAACAAATACTTTAGCAGACTTCTATAAGTGAACAAAGACCAAAGCTTAAAGTGAGAATTAACAGCATTGTCCTGGAAGGACTGATAGACACAGGTGCGGATGTGATTACAATTACACCAAAATCATGGCATCTGAATTGGCCTCTTCAAGAGGTAGATGTCCAGTTTCTAAGGATTGGAACCCTATCTCAGGTAAAACAAAGTTTGAGATGGGTTGAATGCATAGGGCCTAAAGGACAAAGAGGAAGGCTGAAGCCATATGTGGGAAATGAGGCAGTGAATCTTTGGAGCTGACATCTGTCACAGCAATGGAATACCCAGACTAAAATTCCTACAATCTCAAAAGTGGAATATAGACCAATGCATGTTTCTGGGAATAATGTTACAAGACACTATAAAAAACAGCCACCAACCATTCAGTCTGTACATAAACAGAGCACAACTGCCATTGAACTCTCAGAAGTACCAATGGCCCTACCTTTAAAATGGCTAACTGATTGCTGATTGTTCCTGAAAAAAGTACAAACAGGAAATTCTGTTAATTACTTAGGATATAAGATAGATCTGAAAAAAAAGGTACAATTCTGGACTCTTAACAATTTGAAAAATTGTTAGGAAGCATTTACAGACTATCATTGGAATACCTAAAGATGGAATAGTAAACTTGACCAATATCCTAAACGGGGACAAGGATTTAAATAGTCCAAGAAAATTATTAGCTGAAGCTGAGAAGCAGTTGGCTCTAGTAGAAAAGAAAACATGAGAGGCACATGTGGGTCATATGAATCCAGAACTTAACTGTATTCTAGTTACATTCCCTTCTAGACACTTCCCCACGGGGATTTTGATGCAGAGGGAAGATATTATATTAGAATGGATATTTCTACCACATAAACTGAGTAATAAAGACTTATGTAGAAAATATCTCTGATTTGATTCTGAAAGGAAAATTAAAACCTTGTCAGCTGACAGGAATAGACCCAGAAGAAACTGTAGTATCTTTAACTAATGAAAAATTTTCCTCTTTATGGGGAATACTGGCAAAGAACCTGAAGTAGCTTTTTGGGATAGATTAACAATTGTTATTCCAAAAGCAGGAGAATAGAATTCATAAAAAAAAGAACTGAATGGATCCTTCCTCATATTGTATGACAAAAGCTAATCTCTAGACTTCCCACATTCTATACTGATACAAATAAATCAGGAAAGGCAGGATATAAACCAGGAGACTTAAGTAAAGTCGTTCAAAGCCCCTACAATTCTGTACAATAGGCAGAACTGTCTATCATTCTTATGGTACTAATGGACTTCACGGAATCTCTCAATATAGTTACTGACTCTCAATATTCAGAGAAAGTTGATTTACATATTGAAACTGCTGAATTTAGTCTTGATAACAAAGAATTAATTTCACTATTTATACAATTATAGGAAATCATCAGAAATGGGAACATCTTATACATAGAACATACATCAGATACCATAGGTGTCTGCCAGGACCTCTAGCACAATGTAATGATGAGATTGATCAATTATTAATAGATAATGTGCTAGAAGCCTCAGAATATCATAAGAAATGCCATGTAAATAGCAAAGGTTTGAAGAGGGACTTTTCCATCATTTGACATCAAGCCAAGGAAATTGTAAAAAAAAAAAAAAAAAAAAAGTCCTATTTGTTCCCTCTATAACCAAACTCCATTACCTGAAGGGAGCAATCCAAAAGGTATACAAAAAATGATATTTGGCATATGAATGTGTAACCCATACCATTGCCACCTATCCAGGATTTCAATGGACAACTCCTAAGGGTTCTGAAAAGACTAACCCTGTGATTACACACCTATTAGAAGTTATGGCCATCATGGGATACCTGTACAAATTAAGACAGACAATGTTCCAACATATGTTTCAAATAGTTTTTTGCTTATATAATATAAAGCATGTTACAGGTATACCACCCAAATCCCACAGGCCAAGCAGTCCAATCAAACTTTAAAGGATATGCTAAATAAACAGAAAGAGGTAGCAATGATTCCTACAAATAGATTATATAATGCTTCATTACTCTTGAATTTTCTCAATGCTGATGAGAAAGGGGCAACAGCTTCAGAGAGACATTGGGCAACACAAAAATTCCTCAAGTAAACCAACCAGTTTACTTCAAAGATATGTTGACCTCAGAATGGAAACCAGGATATGTTCTACATTGGGGAAGATGTTTTGTTTTTGATTCTGCAGGAGAAGAAAAGCTATAGATACCAACAAAATCAATAAAAATTCACTTTGAACAGGAGAAACCTCTTAATGAGGAGACGTGATAGCTCATCTACTAATGCGACAACTCTAGAAGTTGTAAGAAAACTCAACAAACAAGGGTAGGGGCAAGGTTCTGGTTTTTGTCTTTACAGGATAATAGAAATACCCATCTTCAAGAAATCATAAGGCCTTAGACACCTAGATTTCTACCACATAAAGGAAGGACACATTGGTACCAATATACTCCACAGAGTAATATCTCACTGCCTAATATCTATATCTCTTTAATTCTAGAAAAGTTGTGGTCCTGATTAAATTATAAATCAAGATGGCTTTGGAATTGGAATGTGGCTCTCTCCTTCTCTAAACCCAAGCATGTTGCTAAAAGAAAAATTAGGAGATTCTGTCTCATATCAGAAGAGCCAATTGGTGTGAGACAGAAGAAAACCAATAATCTAGGAATTGTTGTTGTCAAGATTCTATTTCTTTCCACACTTGTCCTTGCGTTCTGGGAATCCCTTCTTGATCTAGCATAAATCCAAACTTTCTATTTTGATATTAATAAAGTTCAAGTTTTCCACAGTGAAAAGTAAGTCTTTCCAATAGCAATCTCTGAAGATGAAAACCCACAACAATAACTCTACTCGGTCCAGAAAGATGCCATTGTACCCAAGAAAATTACTCAATTATCAACCTTAAACTGATAATTCTTCAGGACAGTTCCAAGATGAGATGATCCATCATACTACATTCCTAGCCAGAATCTCAGACAATCTTACCATTACTCTAAAACTGACTTCAGACTCTACAGCTTGTCCTATTGAGACCTAATGATATAAGCTTTCTTGCAGACTCCCCACAGAGATACTGTCACTCCCTGAAAAACAGGAAGTAATTCTAAGAAAATGACACCCCTCTCTTAAAGTTTTCATTTTTATCAGGGTTATGGATGGATGGTTATAGGGTTGGAAGTGGAACAACAAAATTTAGACTCAGTATTCTCATTCAGAAAAGGAGAAATGGATAAGTATAGTATATTAAGATAGATTATTGTATCTACTAGTAAACTGATTCAGCAAACTATCAGCCTTTGATAATTTACACTGATATGGATTTTTGTATATTTGATACAAGTGTAAACTATTCTTACACTCTTAATTAAGATAATTTACATATTGATACAAATACAAAACTATATCTGTTGTATTGTACATATATTTCTACTCCTGTTTGAAAAAATTTGTATATTGATACAAATGTAAAATTATATTTGTCATACTATATATATTCTACCTCTGTTTAGGATATTTTGTATATTGATACATATTAAGGATATTGTCCTATCACAAATTGCACTATACATTTCTACCTCTGTTTAAAATATTTTGTGTATTGTCACATTTTGAGGTCAATGACATCCTTATATGGTACATCTATTTACAGACTGGTTTACCTTGTTAATGTAAAGTTTTCGTCCTTAGGTTATCTAGGTAGATAAGACATACAGAACTATAGTCACCCATGTCATTTCTGCAGTATATTAGTTAGGTTCTCCATATGCCAGATGGATAGGTAATCTTCAAACACTTCATAGACCTAGAGAATATGACATTTAAATGTTTTAATAACTTCGAATTCTGTTGACATGAAACATGACTGCACCTAGCAGCACCGATCTGATCCCAAGTGAATGTGCTTCTAAGAATCCCTTAGAATTGGCTTCTAAGACATTTCTGTTTAGAAGTTTGTCTTCTTTTTAGCACAAAAATGGCCTGTGGGCAAAGAACTGTCCTTGTCTCAACTTCTGACAGTATGAACACTGTCCTTTCCGAACAAGCAGGACACAAGGAAAAGCAATTGTGAACTTTGCCAAGACAGGGTAAGATTGTCTTTCAAGATTCCTGCTTCTGAAATTGTCTGTCAGATATTCTAAACCTGTAGCCAAATTGGATGCCCCAGCAATGCTGAGAAACTTCAGGTGACAGTCCAGGCTGCCAGATGTCTCTATCTAGTTTCAAAATATTTTAGGAAATTGCTTGCTTGCAATTCCATTTTCTCAGGTATTATTATGTTCCTTCTCAGGTCTTTGATGGAATTGAAGACTAGATCATTATAGTTACAATCTTCTTGTATCTTAGCTACAATATACTAAGTTCTAGAGTTACAATTTTCAGTATAGGGTAACTATTGGAGTAATCTCGGTAATTTGCCATTTACCTATGATCTGGACATTTTGCATGTCTTTCTTGTTTGATGTTTTCTTGTTGGTTGTAGTTCCATTTTTGTTTGTGTTATTACTCTTTGCTTTTCCTAGACAATACTTGATAATCATTCATATTGTATATAGTTTGCATTAAGTTTAGAATCTTATTTAGGCAAAAAGGGGAAATGTAGTGGTATTTGCTCCACCCATGACCTTGGGCTATATGGCCTGAAGGAGGCAGTGCTTCTTATCATTGCTCATGGCCTCTTAAAAGGTAAGGAAGAAGGGGCACAACCTGGAGAAAAGCTGCCTCCATTTTCTGATTGCCTACTATGCAGTGAAATTCACCATAAATTACAGGTTAAATGACAGGACCTGTATGTAAATCCAATGATATAACTCTCAGTCCACAATTCATAAGAGATTGAAAGGAGCTCCAGAAGGTTCTAAAAAGCTAAATTTATAGAAAACCTTAGACAATACGAGTAAAGCAAATATATATATGAGTATATATACATATATACATGTTTCTAGTCTTAAACTCAGCATCCAAATGTAACATGAGTTACCCTCCCAAATATAATTTCATGTTACCAACCATTCCCATTGACAACAGATTTGGGAATATATTGAAGAAAAAGAAAGCATCAATAGAAATATAATATTCTAAACTCAACTCAAATTTTCCTTTTTTTTTCTCTCCAGATTTGCTTTGGGAAGAGATGTTTATTTTGTTAACATTAATTCCATAGCACTAATTGGCCACCTTTGCTTTACTTTTCAAAGGAAGCATTCTAAGCAAAATTTAACTCCCTTTTTTGACATTCCCATCTGTGAGGAGGGAATCCATGTCTTACCAAGAACCCCCATGTGTGACTCCTGCTGAGTAGAGAGCATGAAACACCTGGTATCTCTGCCTGCTGGCTGAGAAGTAGTTCACATCACAGAGGCAGGTGGCCATAGGCTCCCAAAAGCTATTTTATGTCGTAAGGGAGGTTTACATGAAGGCTCAAAACCTCAGTATAATTATCACTGGAGGCTTAACTCACCAGGGAGACAGTGAGTCCTGCTGAAGGTCGAGGCCATCACTAGTGTATTATCCATTCCTGTGGTATCTCCCTGCAGTCACAAGTTTTATGGACAAACTTTTCCAGGGACATCTCCATGTGCAAAATTTTAGGCCAGGATACAGTGCTCTGACTTTCCACTGCTGTAAACAGGACTACCTAGTTTCCCTTGGCTCAGCAGGAAGTCTGCTGAACCAGGTAAGATGCAGGGATTCAACCTGATAAAAGTACTCCCTGCTCCAGTGTAAGCATCACAAATTCAGTGCACCATTAAAGATCAAATATTTTTATTTAAGCATTATCTTGAAAACACATTTAAATTGCCATAGCTGAACAGTGCTTTCTCTGAAAGGCAAAGAATCAAGGTGTACCCAGAAAGTGCCTTTCTTTTTACTGCATAAAGATTATAAAGTGGTAGTTTTAGAGCTAAGAAAAATTATTCATGACACACAAGAGACCCAAGTTGGGTATTGTTTGTTTGTTTTTGTTGGTGGTGGTGTTGTTTGGGGTTTTGTGGGGTTTTTTGAGGGGTCTATTTTCTTTTCTTTCTTTATCTTTTTGTTGTTGTTGTTGTTGTTGTTGTTTTGGTTTGGGTTTTTTTGTAGATTTTATTCCAGGCATGACAGTAGAGAGTCAATACAGGCTGGCTACTACAATGGATCAGGATCATTCTCGAATATACAGAATTGTGACACTTCATAAACAAGAAGTAGGGTAGGATGGGTGGACAGAAAATTGCTAACAATAAACTCTATGGGTAAGAAAAGTTCTAGTTTATACCACCACACCAAGCTTTGTTAATTTTTTTTAAGTTCATTCCACATTAAGCTTTATTTGATGAGTATGTTATGATAAATACAAGTAATTCTTTTTTCATTTTTTATCTTTTTTATTTATTTTTTTCATTTTACATGCTAAGTACTGTTACCCCTCCCTCTCCTCCTGTCCTCCTCAACTCCCTCCAATCCCATCCCCATCCCCTCCTCATAGAGGGTAAGGCTTCCCTTGGGTAGTTAACACAGGCTGGCATACCAAGTTGGAACAGTACTAAAGCCCCGCCCTCTGCATCAAGGCTGGGTATGGCATCCCACTTTAGGAATAGGCTCTAAAAAGCCAATTTATATACCCAGGATGGGTCCTGGTCCCATTGTTAGGGGCCTCACAAACAGATAAAGCTACACAACTGTCACCCACATTCAGAAGGCCTAGTTCGGTTTCACGCAGGCTCCCCAGCTGTCACTCCAGAGTCTGTGAGCTCCCATTAGCTAAGGTCAGCTGTCTCTGTGGGTTCTCCCATCATGTTCTTGACCCTCTTTGCTTCTATAGTCCCTCCTCCTCCTCTTCAACTGAACTCCTGGAGCTCTGCCAAGTGCTTGACTGAGGGTCTCTGCATCTGCTTCCATCAGTTACTGGATAGAGGTTCTATAAAGACAATTAGGGTAGTAACCAATCTGAGTACAAGCGAAGGCTAGTTCAGGCAGCCCCTCTACCATTGCTGGGAGTCTTAGCTGTGGACATCATGTGGGTTCCTGGCGATTTCCCTAGCACCAGGTTTCTCCCTAACCCCATACTGGCTCACTCTGTCAAGATATTTTTTATTGCTCTCCTTCTCCATCCCTCCCTGAACTTGGCCATCTGGAAATCAGTATGGTGGTATTTCAGAAAACTGGGAATCAACCCACCTCAAGACCCAGCAATACCACTCCTCAGTATAAATCCAAAAAATGCTCAATCACACCACAAGGACATTTGCTCAAATATGTTCACAGCAGCATTATTTGTAATAGCGAGAACCTGGAAATAACCTAGATGCCCTTCAACTGAAGAAAGGATAAAGAAAATATGGTACATTCACACAATGGAGAATTAAGCAGTGGTAAAAAAATATAAATAAATAAATAAATAAATAAATAAATAAATAAATAAGTGAATGAATGAATAAATAAAAACCAATGATATCATGAAATTTGTAGGCAAATGGATGGAACTAGAAAAAAATCATTCTGAGTGAAGTAACCCACACCAGACCCAGGAAAACAAACATGGTGTGTACTCACTTATAAATTTATATTAGACATAAAGTGGAGGATAACCAGGCTACAATCCACAACCCAAAGAAGCTAGGTAAAGAGGAGGACCCTAAGAGGGACATACAGAGATTGTTCCAGAAAGGGGAAAGGGCTAAAATATCCTGGGTAGAGAGGGGAGAAATACAAGTAATTCTTAAACAAAAGATTATATATTATGTACAACTGGATTTAAGAAAAGTTAATAATGTGAAATAAGTGAGCACACATAATAGTGAAGTGAAGCAAAAGATTCTACCTTTTTATTTCCTATATATTTACTTCAATATCTTTGTTTTTACTGAAAATAATTTTTATTATATATATTCTAAGCACAATGTAATCTCCTTCATCTCCTACCACAGATGAAAATGGTATGTTCATCACTTGATATGTGGGAAACATCTAATGAATATTTTACTGTAAAATAAGTAGCACGGAGATTTTAGGGAAAGCAGAGTTCTACCATTGCTCTCTGTGAATCTTTTATCTAGAGCAACTCAGTCCAAGCATATGTATATCCAGCAAGGTAATGTAACCAGCCATTGGTTCAGTCAGGAGGGTAACAAATAACAAGACGATTTAGGTGATTCAATAACTAAGAGAGTGGGAAAGACTTTAGAAATAATCTGGTTCCATTGCCCTTGACTTTTAACAAAAAAAAAAAAAAAAACCCTGGGTGGAGGGGGTGGTCATCAAGTGGAGAGCTTCATTGTCTTGATCAGTTGGCAGTTTCAGCTTGAAGTCTATATTCATTTCATCTAAATGAAGTCCACATATGGATGAGATTCCTCCTGTCACTCTCCATGATCCTTTGAAACAAATATTCCTTTGAGTTTCACACACACACACACACACACACACACACACACACACATACACTCTACACAGTAGAATAATAGTAGAAAAATCACAGTGTAAGGTAGACAGTCACATACAGAAAAGGACAAACAGAAGCATAAGGTAATCGCTGGCTTATCGTCACAGTTCTGAACTTCAGCTAGATAGGTATCAGCAATTACTGGAATGATATGCAGCCTGAATTCAAATAATTGATGCTTCTGGGCTTTTTTTTTTTTTTCCCTTTATGCTCTCAGTTGCCTTCTCTGGAACATCCTCTTCCATAGGAAGCGAGCTCATTTGTAGTTGAGTAGTTCTTCAAAACTGTTTCCTGCCAAAAATAAAAAATCATGTAGAGACTTCTGTTGCCAAAGACTATCACTAATAACATTCCTGAACTATTAAAAAAAAAAGTTACCATGAAATGGGCATACATCAAACAAAAGACTCATTGAACATAGTGAAGAGTATTTAAGTGTTTATATACTAAAAATCAAAAAAGACAATGGGCTCTCAGGAGGCTGAGTCAAGAGAGCCCAAGCTGAAGGTCAGCCTGGGCTAAATATGGACATACTTTTTAAAAATAAAGAAGCTTAAGGACCCACTATACAGCTCAACAGTAAACTGCTTGCGCAGCCTAGCATATATTAGGTCCTCAGTTCAGGACAAAAAAAAAAAAAAGGAAAGAAAATTAAGTATTTCCAGTGGTATGATAAACAATGGCACTGTTTTTTATTAGAATGGTAGATTGACATCATTAAATCAATTAACCCGAAAGAGAAAAAAGTAATAGATTTTAAGAACCTCATTTTCTGTCAGGAAAATTGAAAATGTTAGTGTGATATGTGTTTTACTTTTTGTGCTTTGAACATGAAAATCTATAATTCATAAAATAATATTCAATATACAAGAACATTTTATAATAAATACAAAAATAAAGCAGATTTTTTTCCCTCTTAAAAGATTTTGCTTTTGAATGAATACTAAATCAACACTGCACTTGCAGTACAGAACTAAAGGAAAGTGTGGTTAATGAAGCATCACTTATGGAGGACAAAAATTCCATTTAAATTGAAGGGCAAAATAGAAAACAAGTTTGCAGATTCAGAGATGAAACACAGAAGAAAGGAACACTGGTAAATAGCCTCTTTCTGAAGCTTTATGGCGTTTTCACTTGCTACAGACTGTACAAGCACAAAAGGCATTGAGATGCCTTTGAAAAAGTGCATGAACTCTCCATTTTTTCTTCCTTCTATATTAATAACTTAACAACTTTTATAATTAGTCTGGGAGTCTTCACTTACTAATAATTTTGAAACTTATGTGAAAGGACTTGTTCTGGTGGTATATACTTTATTTTAAAGCTATAATTCATCAACTTTAGCCAATTAAATTAACAGTTGTCATACTTCCCGCATTTCAAATTCAAATTAAAAATGTGATGCCACAGCTGCAATAAGTAATAAACATTTTGTGACATTTGTTTCTTCTAACTAGCCTATTAAGAATTGTATAAAATTGTCTATTGATTGAAGAATGTTCTTTGTTCAAACAGAATTTTGAATTTAGAACATTATTTCAACTAGTCAATGATTTTTTTTTTGGCTTCAAAGTTAATGTTGAAATTATAAATATATCTTAAATGTAGACACTGAACATGAGAGGAAACACACAGATTTTGTTCAGCTTGGTGAATGGTTATCATCACTGGCAACTTGACTAGATTTGAAATCACCTAGGAGACACATCTCTGAATTTTTGTGTGAGCATTTCCAGAGAGGATTAGTTTGGAGGGAAAACATACACTTAATATGACTAGCACTGTTCCATGTCCCTGAATCCCAAACTGGACCAAAAGAGAAGGAGGAAGCCAGGAGAATAATAGGGATCACTTCCTGTTTCCTTGTCAGTCCACAGATCAAGTCAGTCCTGTCACAGTGGTGTCTTCCCCATCATGACTGACCTCATTGTTGTGAAAAATGAGTCAAAGTCAACTCTTCTTCCCTGAAGTTACTTTTTGTTAGATATTTAATTACAATATTGAGAAAAGTAACTGATTCACATAGTAATGGCCATTGATTGATTTTCATGCAAATTTGATCTTCTTTATGGCTAAATAAAACTCTATTGTGTAGACATTTTATTTAAGTATTCACTGAGTAGGCACACTGGTTCCACATCTTGGTCACTATGAATAATATAACAAATGTCAGTATGCAAATATCTCTGTGGTGTGCTGACTTGGAGGGATACATCATTTTAATCTTCATATTTTAATTGATTATTTTTATTGTTCTGTTAACTCAAACAATTAATTTAAAGGACATTCTAGATTGGGGGTCTTACATAGTGATAAAGTGCTTGGTTTCTCTAGACTTGTAAGTACATAGAGAGTAAAAAATGGCTGGGCGGTGGTGGTTCACACCTGTAATCCCAACACTCAGGAGGCAGAGGCAGTTGGATCTCTGTGAGTTCGAGGCCAGCCTGGTCTACAAAGCTAGTCCAGGACAGGCTCCAAAGCTATAGAGAAACCCTGTCTCAAAAAACCAAAAAAAAAAAAAAAAGAGTGAAAAATAAAGAATAATAATTATTTATTATTTATTAGTAATTAATAATCAATTAATTATAAATGTGAAAGTATTGATAATTTTTATGAAATAATAAATCTAACTGATCTTTTAAAATCAATTTTTCTTGGTATTCTTTTAACAGTTCAAATACTTTCCTATTTTTATTTTCTAGACTATTTGAACTAGAATTCTTTTTTTAATATTACAAGGAAAGCTTGATGAATGAATTTTTAACTACATCAAGTTTTATAGGATTTAGTTTCCACCTTTATAAGTTTTGTTAGCTTGTTTCTGTCTGAATGACAGTCTTAGTGCTACAACCAGAATGTGGAGCATTTTGGGAAATGTTTTAATCTGTTGGTCAGTTTATAAAGAAATATCTATTTCTCCTAGTTCTGAGGCTGAGAGTCTAAGATTAGGATGCTGGTAGGTTCAGTGTTCAGCAAGTGGGGTTTTGACGTTAACAAAAACAGGCTGAACAAGCTTTCTCGCTCCTCCCTACAGTGAGGACACAGAATCCACACTTTCTGTCACACAAGTCTACTGAAATTTAATCATAGGCATTCCACTCTCTGGAAATGTCAGCAATAAATTTCTGTCATGAATTACTCATCCTAAGGTATTTTGTTATGACAAACAGCCAGAAAAATTAAAGTATTTATTAAATGAAAAGAGGAATTAATTTTGTGAGATGAGTAGAGAAAATGAAAGCAGAGGGAACAACATGATCAAAAGGAAAGAGAGGTTAGAAGTTACAACAAACAAGACCTAAGAAAAATCACATGAGTAAGATAAGGGACGGACAGAGAACCCACAGTGATCTTGTGCTATAGACTATTAGCCAGCATGAATGGCAGAATAAACTATGACTAAGATCCAAGAAGCACAGATAAATGTCCTTTAACAAAAGCTAGACAGAAAATTCATAATACAAGTTTGAGAATATAGATTATGAAGTATCTAACTAAAGCAGGAAACAAAATTTTTTTTCATGTCATTGGCCAGTGTTTTGTTGCATGATGCTCCATAAAAATCACATAATCCACCAGAAAATGCTTTGTTGAAGTTTTGGGAAGCACTAATTATGTCTCCCTTTGAAAGGGCCATAATATATACCATTGTACTATTATTTGTAGGAATTCCTATGGTAATTAATTCCATGAGAACTAGTTAAAGAAATATTTGTTTCTCTTATTTAAAGACAGAATACTTTTTGAATGCATTAATCCCAATTTGCATCCTGTACTAAACATTCAGACTACAAAGTAAAATAAACCATACTGTAGGAAGATTAAAAAAAAAATCACAAACTAATATGGTAGATAAATGAAACTATAACTAAAAGCAGTCTAGTTAATATGGTGTAATAACCAAGAAGATGAGGTCTCACACTGATATATAGTCAGAATAAAAGTATATGTGTAAATGTAAAAGATCAAAGACATTGTTCATTGACAAACACACAGGTTTCTTTGAAGCTATCACCAATTTATACCATATCATTTTACAGCTATACTAAGAAAAAATAGAACCTGTTTAAAAAAAAAAAAAAAAAGACTTGGCCATAGCTGATCAGAGAATATAATGTCTGTTATTTGGATTAAAATTAGATGTTAGTCGGATTCTCCTTCACAATCTTGAGTGTGGTAAAGGGAGACTGATAGCAAACAGACAAAGCTAGATGCAGATACATAGCAACATGTGAGAGGAGAGAGGTTATCTGCAGCACTCACTCTTCATGTTCCACTTCTAGGCAACCCTACTGAGGCTTGTCGGTATGTGACATACTGGAGCATTGATGTTACTTTTGCAATGAGCTACTTAGAACTGCTAGCATTTATGTTTGGGAATTCTCTGTCTGCTTGTACAAGATCTTTCTACCAGTGTGTCAGAAGTATGCACATTACCTCTAACTGGGATTTTTTAAGAGTTTGGACAAAAAGAAATCTAAATAGAAATGTAGAAGGGAGAGCTAAAAGCAAGAGGCCATAGAAAGAGACCATAGAGTTTATGCTATAAAAAGAGATTAATATAGCAAATAGTAGAGAAATAGGCCATTTCATGTGCATATAAAAAGGAAGAGAGAGAGAGAGAGAGAGAGAATATAGGTTTATTCTCACTAAAAAGGAGAAAAAGGAGAGACAGAAAGATTCGTCCTTACAGCAAATCCAGGGGGAAAAGATGGAAGAAGCAGATATGGAGTAAGAATCTCTGTGTGGAGTGATACTTCTGTTTGTTTGCTTGTCTGGTTGGTCAGTTAGTTCAGTTTTTTTCTTCCTTGTTTTGGTAAGTTGTTTATTTGTTTGTTTGTTTGTTTGCTTATTTGTTTGTTTGAAACAGAGTCTCACTATGTAGTTCTTGCTGACCTCAAACTCACAGAGATCAGCCTGCCTCTGCCTCCTGAATGTTGAGATTAGATGCATGTCAGTCACAATGCCAGGCTCCTGTGGAGTAAATCTGGATCCTCAACGTGAAGCTGCCAATCACTGTTGGCAACAGCAAAGAATGTGTGCAAACTACTTCTCTGCACAACACAGAAGGTCTCTTGTAACAGCATAAGACTTCTACCTATAGATAGAAATCCTAACTTAAACATCTCCAAGAATATTTGGCTGTATTTGTCTGGGTGGGTGGTCATAATAAAATACCCATAGAGCAGGGGGCTTATACAACAGGAATTATCAAAGTTTTGAAGGCCAGAAGGTCTGAGGTTAAGGAATGAGCTGATTTTGTTCCCAATGAGAGCTGTCTTCCTGGGTCTGTCCTTAAATATCAGAGAGACCAAGCTCTCTGAAGTCTCTTAGAAGAACATAAATCCCATCATGCAGCTCCTACCCTCATGCCCTCACTTGAATTTAGTTATCTCCTAAATGTACCCTCTCCAGGTACCATCACATTTGGGAGGTTAGGGCTTCTGCCTATATACTAGGAACTTCCAATTCATATCTTTTCCCCCTAACCTCCTAAACTTATGTCCTGTTTGCATACTAAATAATTAGTTATGTTTCAACATTTTCAAATGCCTTAATTCCTTAACTCATTCCAACATCAACTCTTAAGCTCGAAATTTTTTTCTAAATATGTCTAAAAATACAGTTAAGACAATACACACTTCATTAGGAGACAAAATTCCTTTCAGCTGTGAACCTATGAAACCAGACAAAGTAGTGTTTCCATTATACTGTGGGGAACAGGCACCAATGGGGACATACCATTCCAGAAGGAAAAATTCAGAGAGAAGGAGGGAATAATGGGTCACAGGCAAGCCCAAACACTAGAAAGACTGATTGCATCAGGTCATAAGGCTTGACTATAACCCTAATTGTATGGCTTCTCTGCTTTTTAGACCTACTGTGCCGCCAGTACTGTTTTTGCAACTCAGTGGTATTGGAGACCACAAAGCTTAAGACAGAAACCAGATGCCCTGATGTGTCTCAGGAAGCAACCCAGATAGTATGTGAATAACTGCCAGGGACCTTTCCTGTTTTCTAAGAATAACACACATTCTCTACAAAATAGTTCCATCATCCCATCCTGTTAAATCCACGGAGTCCTGCTGGCTTACTTCATTTTGTCTCATTTTTCCTGCTCCTTTCATTTCAAAATGGCAGAATTCTTGCTTTCTCTGTATTGTTCCTATCCATAACTTCTGAAATGACTGATTAGGTTCATGAGTCCCATCAAAGAGCTCACAATCAAATGATCATTCATCCATATACTCCTGAGAATTATCTTGCTTGCTTTTACAACTTTATGTCATAGACTGGGAGCTTTCCAGATTTCAAATTTCTGCTTAACTAGCCCTCCTTAAATTCATCCTCTTTTCACAATTTACTTTGAATATTCAGGAAAAACACCCACTTCCTTTGGAAACCTCCTCAAATAAATGTCTAACTTGTCACTCATCAATTCCCACTTCTACAAAGCACTAGGAAAATATTTAGCCAAAACATTTTTATTGTTACTATATAGCAAGAATTACCTTTTAACTCATTTTCAGCAATGTTTCCCCCTTCACATCTGGCTCTTCAAAACTCATTCAACCTCTTATCTTTACTTAGTTCCCAAGTTACTTTCATGTGTTGGTGGTTGTTAGAGCAACATCTCAATTTTTATTGCCCAAGTATGTTAATCTAGACTCTGCAGAGAGACAAAGCTAGTAATACATATAGAAATAAATGAAGATTTATTAGAAGCAACTTATTAGAATAGTTTGGGAGATGAGCAATTCCCAAGACCTATAATATGCAAGCACACAAGAGAGCTAGCTGATGGACCTTGGACTGCTGGCAGTGGTCCAGAGAGTGCCTGGACTGGTCTACTCTGGTGACTGATCTAGTGAATACCCTAACTATCATCATAGAGCCTTTGTCCATGACTGATGGAGACAGATGCAGAGATCCATGGACAGGCGCCAGACTATGCTCCAGGAATCAAACTGATGAGAGAGTAGGGATTCTGTAGGTAGGGAACGTCGTCTAGATCATGATGGGAAGAAGTGCAGAAGTGACAGGCCACACTATTGGCAGCCCATGAACTGTAGACTAGTGGCTGTGAAGCCGCCATGGGACTGGACTGGGCCCTCTGGATAGTTTGGATAGATGGTTGTTTGGCTCGAACTGTTTAGGGAACACCCAGGCAGGGGGATCGGGATCCATCCCTGGTACACGGGCAGGCTTTTGGGAATCTGTTGCCTGTTGTGTGGCACGTTGGGCAGCCTTGGTACAGTGGGAAGGGGCTTGGACCTGCCTGGCTCTGCTGACTCCCCATGGGAGACCTTGATTTGGGGGATGTGGGGATGTGGGGTTGCTTGGGAGGGAGGGATGGGAGATGGGAGGAGGCAGGAGATGGGATTTGTGGGTGGTATGTAGAGTGAGTAGAAATTTTCTTAATAAAGAATTGTTTTTTAAAAAAAGAGAGTTGGTGGTGTCTACGTTTAAAGAGAAGAGAAGCAGAAGAATAAGTGATGTAAAGTCTTGTCTAACACCGAGTCCAGATGTCTCAGCTCAAAGAAAATAGGAGAAATGAATAATTTCTACCTTTCTCTGTATTTTTGTTGAATTTAAGACCCCTCAAAATTCTGTGAAGACCATGCAAGTAAATGAAGGTGCTTTGCTTTACTTGTTGAAGTTGCTCAGAAGTTAATATGATCTAAAAACACTCCCACAGATGCAACCAGAATAATATTGAACCAAACATCTGGGTTTTCTGTAGCCTAGTCAAGTGGCCATTTAAAACTGACCATGACATAGACCCTTCCTGGAAGGATGTTCATGAGGCTCCTGAACTGGCTGTGGCAAGCAGTGATTGTGAGGAAGCAGAACTCCACCATCAGTCATTGGGTAAAAAAGGGGACTGGTGAATTCTGCCCCTGTTAGACTGTAAACATATCAGATTTCCTATGAGACTTCACACTGAAGTTTTATTAATTTTATAAACGTAACTATAGAAGGCCAAGTTGAATGTTGTTTTGTTGCTTCCATGAGCTGAAGCAAATCAGAATGGCAATAAAGAGAAGTGAAAGTCAAAACCACTCAGCCTCTAAAACAATTCATCACTTACTTTACTGCAAAACCTCTGGATCTGAAGACCACCTCTGTGAGAGAAACAGAGAACTAAATGAGAGCATTCAACATTTCTTTCCTAACAAGTTCATGTTTCAGTCCTTCCCCTGGCTGTGCTCTGCTGTCAGCTGACAATGTGGCTTAGGATAAGCATTCTAACAGAGTCCAGGAAAAGTACATCTGATATTTATAATCTTAATTTGCTTTTTTTGTTTGCTTGTTTGGTTTCATTTTTGAGTTTTCTCTGTGTGTTTGGAGGGGAGGTGTTTTTAAGGGGACCAATTCATACTGCACCTGTGTGAATTTTTGCTAACCTTTCCTCTTACTGGTACTGGTGTTTGCTGGGAGCGATGATTTGAGACACAGGGGCAAAAGTCTACTCTAACAAAATGTGATCCACTCCTTTTTCAACCCAGATATGATATTTTTGTTTTTTTTCTTTTTAATGAGATTACAATTTTATGTTTATTCAGTTGAATTTGTGGATTAGACAACTTTGTAAGGTAGAGGCTAGACCTTCTGCCTTAATAATGTCAGGACAAACTTCATGACTTTGACACTGACCAATATGATGAAAACTCCACAAGTTTGCTCTCTCAATCTCTCCTTTCCCTCTGGCCCAAAGCAAATAAAACCCTGCACCCGCTCTTATCTCCAACCGGGACTGCACTGAATGACATTCCAATAACGCCTAGATGTCTTCCTTCTTGTATAACGTCTCTCATCACTCACTTGAAACATTTCCAGAAAGAACTATCATGCATTCCATTCCACACCCGGTGGCGCTCCTCAGGTATGATCAGAGGACCACAGCCAGAAGCAGGACATCGCAGGGATCTCACACACATCTAGCATCGTCTGTCTCCACTGCTCCCCATGCTGAACTTCGTCTTCCAAGGATACACTGCCAGATCTTACAGCGCTTTTTCTTCCTTCAGACTATTCTGCTCAAAATATCCTGCCTCTTCAACTTACGTTTTATGACTCTGTTCAACAAAATATCTTCACTGTTAACTTAGACCCTCCTTCTCCAAGACCACTAGATAGAATTAGTTTGGGTTCTGTTAGACCATTACTCCAGTGGCAGACCTCTACTAAAGCATCTGTTGAAATGCATTCCGGGTTTGCAAGTGTTGTGTAACTCAATAATCTTAATATCCTCTACCAAAAAAAAAAAAAAAAAAAAAAAAGAATAGTTAATAACTGTTGTCAAATATTGTGTGTGTGTGTGTGTGTGTGTGTGTGTGTGTGTGTGTGTGTGTATGTGCAGCCTACTTTAGAAGGGAGAAGATGGGCTTCTTCGTTCTTTAGATAACTTAGTTTCTTTTACTATTGCTCTGGTAAGATATTCTGACAAAAAGCATCTTAAGAGAGAAATTATTTATTCTAATTCATGGATCAAGTTATAGTCCATCATAGTCAAGGCGGCAGGGTTATACCACATCCACATTTGGAAAAAGAAATCAATGGCTACTTTTGTTCAACTCACTTTCCCCTTTTATACAGTCCAAAACCCAAGCCCAGGGTATGGTGCTGCCCACTCTATAAATGGATTTCCTCGCTGCAGTTAACGTAATGAAGATAATTCCTCACAGGTATTGTCTCATCTCCCAGGAAACTCTAGATTCTTTCAAGTTGACAATTGACACTAAATATTGCAAATGGGTGGTGAAGAAAAGAGAAGGAAATAGAACACAGTGAACAGCCTACAAGTCAGAAGTAGAAAATAAAACTCCAATGAACTTAGTATTTACTATTGATGTGTCAGACAGAAAAGAACTATTACTGACTGGTTTACAATCACTTCCTATGTGTTTTGATACAGGTTAAGATTGGGTTTGTTACTAATTTTGAAAAAACATAGTTGTGTAAAAATAGTTCATTCCATGTAAGCAATCCTAGGGTCAGGGGACATATTATAGTCTGTGTTATGTCTCTGTCACATAGAGCTTCAATCTCATTGTCCAAACTGAGAAAGCACATTCAAAGAAGCCTGATAGAAAAAAGAATAAAGAAGTACATTACAGAGATGATATGAATGCCATCTTCCAGGGTACTCTCCCAGATCTCATATAACTGCCAGTGCCTTTTGTATCTCTGTTCTATGGCTAATGTGGGAGGGGTGGAGATATGTAGGCCTGACTGAGCATTACTGTAATAGAACACTGAATATAAATTAAGGAGGAAATGTTATTTTAGCTCATGGTTCCACTGAATGTAGTCCATAGTAGTTAGCTCTACTAATTCTGGTCCCACAGGGAGGCAGAATGTCATGGTAATGAGAGACCATATTCCTCTTTTAACGAAAAGCCAAGAAGTACGAAGGTCTGAGGACCAGAGATAGACTTCAGTCTTGCCCTCAACAAACTACTTCTTCCAGATATGCCCTAACTCTTAAGGTTTCCACCACCTACCAAAGCAGTGCCACCATCTGGGGACCATGTATTCAACACATGAATCTTTGGGGATATTTCTTTTTTTATTTCTAAGACAGAGTCCCACTGTGAAGTCTTGTCTAGGGTCCTGGAACTCCCTATGTAGATCATTCTGACCCCAAGCCCACAGAGATCTGCCTGCCTCTGCCTGCCAAGTGCTGGGATTAAAAGAACATACCAAAGCACCCAGCTTCATATTTAAACCCTGATGCAACCCTAGGACACAGAACTTGTATCCTCATATGTGAGGTTTCCAGTTAAAATTCTAGTGCTGTAGAGAAGAATGGATATGAACTGAAAGTTGTTCAGTTCACTTTTTTGTATGTTGCAACAATCTAAGTCATGATATGTAAATACAAATATATACATAGATGGTTATTAGCCCCACAATCAGTAAATATTTTGTAATAAAAAATATCATTAGGAGTATTCACTCTCATGTCACTTATCTCATATCCAGGCAAACAGGACACCTCTCCTCTTTAGCTGTAGGTTAAGATTTGAATGTAAGCCTCTATCAGTCCCTAATAACTACTTAAACTGTGCCCTAAAGTTGATAAAGTAATAACCAGTAAGTTCCTCATGAGCAACAGACTCTCTTAAGGTATTGGACTAATGCTGTCAGAGATTTATGAGGTAGACTTGATAAAGTGTTCCTTGCTGTTGTATCCTTGCTTTTTGCTTAATAGAGGTGACTCCTATCAAAACCTCTTTAGCCCTAGCCCAAGATAAAACTTTCCTTTCACAGAGGCTTCATGATCTTTACTTCTCAAATAATCCACTGCATATTCCTACATTACTGTATACAAAAAAATCAACATTACAGAGTACCCATTTTTATTATGAGGTTTAGAAGAGTTGCATACTTTGCTAGCTTCATGACACTTGTCTTGTCTCTTTTATTCTAAGAAATGCACATTTTTACAGTAATATGTAAGTGGCAAGGGAGTCATTTTGAAGAATTACAGGACTTTCCATCTGTAAGACAGGACCCAGGGCTACCTGCAAGTAAGAACCTCTCTGGTTGCTTAGCAGAAAACCACTGCACACATCAGAGCAAGTCCTCTGCTCTGATGCTGACAGCATGCAGCACATGTTCTAAGCAATTCCTTCCTCATTCTCTGTACCCTTAACTGCAGTGATCACAGCACTCTATGTGAGAAAGCAGTCCTGGAGCTTTATTAATGAACCCATCAGCTAAATTACAGTCATCATTAAAACTGCCAGGTAGTGTCAAAATGTTTTGACTATCAAACTCCGAAAGATTAATCATTCTTTTAAATATGCTCTGCTGGAAACCTAATTCTTTTTTTTCTGGTCTGAGATGTCATTTAGCATGGTATTTGTTTCTCACCAGCAATTAAGTGAAGGACAAGTGGGTAGAAGCAACCTTTGGGGGAGATTTTTTGGATGAGTTAATGATCCATCCCTTCAGTGTTAGAAACTGAAGGTGAGTCATGAAAATGAATAGCATTTATATTCAGTGTTTGTGAATCATGTGGATAATCGGTAGCAGTGAAGAGATTTTTCAAACTAGAACAGATATTTCAGTGGGTGAAAACCTCTGCCAGCAAATCATCTGTGACATGTTGTTCAAAAGAAAAGAGATTGTTCAAAATGCTATAAAGTGATGTGAGTCAGGTGTTTGATAAGTTGGAAAAAAAATATTGACTGAGAGAACAGGGTTTTGTTATAAAAATTGATAGGGACTTCAAGATATGTTTGACAATGATTGAATTGGGTTACATAAAATGACACATCTTGCTATCTTTTTTCTTTTCCTTATCAAAATTGAGTCTTAGCAAATTGCATCATTTTTATTTGCTTCTGTTTTCCTTCGTGCATTTGCCATAAAAAAAAAATCTATGATGCTGTCTTCAATCTCTGAAACATTACTTGGATTAACTGACAGCTCAAGAACTTAGTGGAGTTATATAAAATACTGTACACAGGAAAATCATTATCTTTGGTTTTCCAGCAGGAGAACCTACCCCTGTTCAATTAGTGCACTTGTTTATTGAAGCCAGGACTATGGTGTGCCATAACTTTGTGACTACTTGTGTCAAAATCTACCAAATCCTAATTTTTAAAGTGTTCCCCAACTGCTTCCTTCTACCCCTCTCTAATGAGAGACATGGCATCATCAAATATGCCTTAATAATAATGCTTTTTTAGCCTTCTAAGTTTACAGTTGACATTTTAACTAAGTCAATGAATATATGCTATACACACTTGAAATTCAAAACCTAAGTTGATTACTGTGATTCACCTACTTTTATTTTAAAAATCAGAAACCTCACTTTTCATATTGGGTAAACAACACTGGAGTTCTGATGCAGCTCTTAAGGGCCACTTGTGACATCCATATGTTGGGTTGTTGTTGTTTTGTTTTGTTTTGTTTTGTTTTGTTTGTCTTTTTGTTTTTTCCTGTCATCCCAGTTTCATCCTAGAGGGTCTGGAGCATTGTTTCATTAACAATGATTGTGCTGTTATGGACATGTGGTCAGCATTCCTCATGCCCCAGTCCTATATTTCACTCACCCTTTGATGTTTTCCCTAGGCTATTTTTATGTAAGACAGCCAGGAGATGCTGAGATATTAAGGGACCCATCGCATAGCATCTCCCTACTTCCCTTTCTTCCTCAGCCTCCAATTCTAAGTTTGAACAGGAAAGAATTTCCATTTGTTAAATGCTTCTTTTAAATTGATACTATGTTCCACCCATTACATGTTTAAAATTTCATTGATCCTCTCTACAATGCCTTTATTCCTGCTGCATGTATTAGGAAATAGAGACCAATAGAGGTCAAGTACATTTTTAAGGTCATAGAAGGAGGAGATGTAGAAGCTGGGTTGATGAACTCTTTCCATTCAAGAAATTGTGTCCATCTCATTTGGATTTTATAGTTACCTGAGCTATGGACTGGAGAAAAAAAGAGACTATTGGAGATGTTAAATTGGAACTCATTTATAATTTACCAATTTATTCTCAATCTTATAGATAAGCAGAAAAAAGTTTCCTTAAGAGAAATTTAAGAAATTAAATATTTATAAGAATTTAGATCATGCTATATTTAGCATGAAAGCATGTATATAGGTAGTAATTTTCTGCAGTATAGACTTTGTACACATATATGTGTGTGTTATGGAATACATATGTATTCCATATATATATCAGTTAAAAATTTTGTAGTCCAGTTATAAAGTTTATATTCCATTTTAAGTATATTTGATGTTCATTTGCTGGACATTTATTTCTATTCTTGAAAACATTCTTATGAACATTCAAGCTAATTTTATAATCTTCATAAATATACTAAGAGCTTTTATATTAAGTTCCATCCTGCTGAATGCTTCATCCGGATTCTGACTTACTCATTTTCCCCTGGAATTTCACAAACTATAGTTAGCAGCTGTATAATAATATTTTTGACAATTGATATAATTTTTCAACTCTTAGAAAGTATAGCAATAGTGACTTAATCGTACTTATTTTGACTCAAGAAGAAACACAGTAGCATATAATTAAACATAAAGTGATTTTGTACTCACTCATTCATAAAACCTGTCTATTAAAAACTCCTCTATTTAGCAAGTTTTTTGTCAATTATTTTGACACTGCTTAAAACCCAGCATAAAAGAGCCATTCCAATTTGTAAGATAATATTTATTTCATTTTTTCCTTTTATGTCAAGTGACTTTTATTTTGGTTGTGAGCCTAGCCTTTAATGGCTGAGCCATCTCTCCAGCCCTTCAAGTGACTTTTTAATTGTGCCAGTTAACTGGTACTCAAGGTAAGACAAAATGGCTGTCTTTAAGTTTATTAGAGGGAGGTGTTGGGGAAAAGATGATATGAAAGACATTTTGGAGCCCATTACTTCAGCATAGTCTAACCAGCCTAGCCTGCACCTTAGTTAGCCTCTAGGATTCAGCCAGGATCCATCCTATCTACAACCACCACAAGTTACTTCTGCACTGCATCTAACCCACTACTTGGTACCCAAATTCCCATGTCTAGCCTGGTGTATCTCCATGACCACCTCATCCATACTTTCTCCCCAACCAGGCAGATCTAGTCTAGGACCCACAGTGCTGTGACATAACATGGTCTTTCCTGCTTTCACTGCAAAGAAGCTCCAGGATTAGTCAAAGATCATCCCCCAGTCCACAGGACCCTCCCATACTTTATCTTGCCTTTTTATCGAGGCAGATCTACTCCTAGGCTCCAGACTTGGACCAAGAAGTCCATACTGTACACCAGCCGAGTCTCCACTGTCCATATGACTTCATTACACCTAAGGCATTTCCAATCTCTAGGGCCAACCCACCACACAACTTCTCCTCTGCCCAAATTGCTCTGTCCATAATTATCAAAAAGAAGTCTACATACCCAGCTCTCACTGCAAAATACCAACATATAAAAGATCTATGCAGTAACTGCTCTCCCAAACTGACCAGTACTGTAGAAAAGTTTGCCAATGAGAATAACCTAGAAGTAACCCATAACAAAAACTTTGAAAGAACAATAATAAACTTCATCAAAAGGGAAAAAAACTTCAAGGAGTGTATAGAGGATCCAAAGAAACAACTCAGTGAAATTAAGAGAAAGACCTTGATACCCAAGAAAACACAAACATAATACTGGGAGGAAGTGGAAGGAAGAAATGTAACTATATTATAATCTCCAAATCTTGGCTCTTTTTCTTCTGTTTGTTTTGTCTTATTCTGGTTTCTTTGTTTTCATTTTATCTAATTTTATTTTATTATTATTTTAGATGCCTGTTTGTATTCTAATGAAAGGAAGGAAGGAAGGAAGGAAGGAGGGAGGGAAGGAGGGGAGGGAGGGAAAAAGGGAGGGAGGGAGGGAGGGAGGGAAAAAGGGAGGAAGGGATCTTGGAGGGGAAACCATAATCAGAATCTATTGTATCAAAAATATCTGTTTTCAATTAAAAAAAGAAAATACCTCAACAGACATGCTCACAGCCAAGTCCAGTAGAGACTGTTCTTCCATTGAGGTTCCCTCTTTAAAAATTAAAAATAAAGGGCTGGAGAGATGGCGCAGAGGTTGAGTGCCGACTGCTCTTCCAAAGGTCCTGAGTTCAATTCCCAGCACCCATATGGTAGCTCACAACCATCTGTAATGAGATCTGGCACCCTCTTCTGAGTACATAATAAATAAATAAAATAAATCTTTTAAAAATTTTTTAATTAAAAATAAAATTTAATAAATTTATAAATAATTCATAAAAAGCAAAAGAAGAGTATTTTTAAACATAAAGAAAGAAATTCTGGTGGGAAATAGATTTTATAAACCTAATGACAGAAATGTATGTAGCAACTATCATTTCAGCTGGCGCACACACATCTCTCCTGTCAAACTCCTTACCCTCTGTCTAGACTCTCAAAGTTTCCTTGACGTGCTCTGCTACATCCTACCAGCTTCCAGTTACCACACACCATTTGTTCTGGAACCCCATTATGGGGAGCGGAAAGGCTTGTTTACACCTCCTTGTTGTAATGGATTTCTCTACTTTAGGTAAAGAGCTGCTCATGTGCAGGGCTCACGGGTTCTACTTTCTCATTTTAATCAAAGTTTTCTATCATATGGTGCTGAATGTGCTAACCAGCAATTAATCCCTTTTCTAAAGTTTAAGAATTCAGTTAAAAAGCATATTTAAGATGGGATAATCAGATTTAGCAAATAAAAATACAAAAATCCCAGTTAAGTTTGATTTTATTTTTTTAAAGTCTTTTTTTAGTATAACATAGCCTATGTGATATCTAAGATATATATATATACTTTAAAATTAGTTATATAAGATTAATTTTTTAAGATTTCATTTTAGAAAATGTAAAATTTAAATTTAAACATGTTTGCAATAAAATCAACTGTTCTCTCATTAAGATCCTATCACTCATTACTCATTCTCTACTTCTTAGATACACTCACTGTACATCAGCCTACACACTTCTGCACATGCATATTAATACACTCACAGAATTATCTATCCTATATCCTATCCTCAGCTCTGCCCAGAAATGTTCTTGCTGAAATTTGTTGCTTACCTGAGTTCAAATTTCCCTGAACCACAGAGTCTCCGGAAAAAACAACAAAATCTTGACAGATTTTCATTTGAGAATTTCGCTGAGATGGAATGGAAGCCAGAGGATTTCTGAAGCTTGTGTTTGCCCCTCTATGATCACATGCATCTATGTGTAGCATTTATTCACACTCTCCTTGAATCATTGTCTCATTCCTCCAGACAGCTTCTCATACATCAATTTTAGTTGGCATACACTAAATGTTATAACTGTGTTTTCTTCCTACAAGGAAATATTCTGCTCTGTTTACACAGATGCTGAAGGCAAAACAACGCTGAGCACTTCACAGAGGAAAGCTGCTTGATGACTACCTACACTCCACAAGAAACTCTATTAGTGTAAAGTTCCAACTCTCACATCTCAAAGGAAGAAATAATTCCCCCCATGAAAATGAAGAAACATGTATGTGTAATTGGCTAATATTGATTCAAGAATTTTTTTGCTCTCAAACTATATGATTACACCCTTAGATGATGGGATTTATTATTTAAAGCACAACACATGCTCAGGGTAAATGCTAAACCAAAGCATGCCCCTGGACAACAGGCATGAATAAAGAAATCTGTGAACAAACCTTGGGTGTGCACCCTAATATCTCTGTATACAATTTTGAAAATGTAGAGAGTGAGTATATAGCCACATGTAGCACATTAATCATCTGAACAGTCATGATCAGAAAGTGTGAATTATTCCTGTTTTCATTTATAGTAGTCAATTGTGGTCTGGAAAAATAAGTAAATTTTCTTATATTAATGAAGCTGTATACTATAAAGTGAGGGTTTGAATTCATGCCACTTAGATACAAACTCTAATGACAACATGTGTTAATCTAGGATTAACCAAACTGAATATTAACCATAACTGTGTGTCCTCCTACAGAATAGAAAAAATAAAGTTATCAATGTTTGAAATTTAACAGCTGATTTATTCACAAAGACAATGGCTGCATTATAGTAACATCACAGATGTGGTAAGTCATTCAAGCCACCCACGATCCATACAGCAGATGCACACTTGCTAAAACTCAAATTCATAACCCCAGCCCAGGCTTGACCAATGACTCCCCTTAGTTATACCGAATATTCGTGCTTGATAATGTATTTCCTAAGAGACCGGAAGTGGGTATATTAACAGCACTGGCTTTGTTTTCTCTAGTTTGCTGTCTGTAATTTTATGACAGGACTCAGCAAATGGCAAACGTCGTCTAGAATGCTGAAGACCTGAGTCTTCAACTAATGCTTCCTCCCAGTTTGACACTATTAACTTACACACACTAGATCACTAGGTAAGTTTTCCCTATGACAATTGTTTTAAGGGGCTGGTGAGATGATTCAGTGGGGAAGTGTTCTTGACCAGCCTGACAACTGAGTTCAAATCCCTGGATCCCACATGGTGGATGACAGAAATGATTCTTGAAAGTTTTCCTCTGGCCTCCACACACATGCCATGCCACTCACCCTGACCCTTAACACAAATAAATAACAAATATAAAAAATCAATTTAATGCAACATAGAATTAAGATGCTTAAATCATTGTGGCAAAATAACTGTCATTAAAAAGATATCAAAGCTGGGAAGGGGTGGTGCACACCTTTAATCCCAGCACTCCGGAGGCAGAGGCAGGCAGATCTTCATTTGAGGCCAGCCTGGGCTACAGAGTGAGTTCCAGGAAAGGCTCCAAAGCTACACAGAGAAAGCCTGTATCAAAAAACAACAACAACAAAAATCAGAAATTATTTGATCCTATTATCTACACTGAAACAGTTGAAGTTGTAGATAATGATTTTTCTTTAACTGTAAGTAGAATATTAACACAGTATTTGTAATAGGACTCTTTTTAATTGTAAGATATTTATTAAATTCACTTTTCTTTGAACTACATTCAGATTACCACAGTTAAGCATGCTAGATCATAATACTTTTATTCCCCCATTTGGTAAGATTATAAATGGTGCAGCTGTCATAGAAAACAATATGGTGATTTACAAACTTAAAAATAGAGTGATGTGAAGTAGTCATCCCACTACTAAATATGTATCCACAGGAACTAAAGTCAGTAACTCAGAGACCACTAACCCCACATCATGTTCATTGAAGCATTATTCACTATAACCAACATAAAATCCAAGTATCCACCAACAGATGAATGGATAGAGAAGGTGTATGATATTCATACAACAGAATAGAACTCAGCCTGAAAATTGGAGGAAACCATGCATTCACAGCAATATGGATGAGTGAGTCGGACAGTATGTGGAGGGAACTAAGGCGAACACAGACAGCAATTTCCTGATTCCATTTCATCCCATGAGGTCTGGAAAATACTCCACACGTAAAAGCAGAAACTAGAAGTGTAGTTGCTGATGGTTGTGGGAGGGAGAAATTGAGTTGTCTGATGAATTTACTATATCAGTTATAAGAGATGAACATTTCTAGAGATGAACTGCACAGCACAGTGCCCGTCACTGGCAATATAGTGCTGCACACTTAAAATTTTGAGAGAATAGATCTTACGTTGAGTACTCTTACAACAATAACAACAAAAGAGGCACAAGGAGATTTTAAGATGTTACGGACATGTTGATTGCCTGAATTTCATCATCATCATCATCATCATCATCATCATCATCATCTTTTCACAACTGTATTCATTTATTCAAACTAGAGATCTGTACATTTTAAATTGTATTTTAGTAAAGCAGGAGAGAGGAGGGAGGAAGGGAAGGAGGGATGGACTGAGGGAAACTGGTATCAGTTTCAAGAAGGCTGTAAGAGAGAGTTATAGTTGCAAAGGAGTTAACTTAGCACGCCCAGGGAGCCTCTGTAAGGCAGGGATGAACAGCAAAGCTTCCTGTGAGATGTTGTGATGCAGGCTCACTTTGACTTTGATGTCTTTGGTTTTTTTTTAAGGTCTGGGGTGTGAGTCACCTCATTAACTTGTAGGGTCTTCCTCTCCTCTGTCCTTTCAAAGGGACCCCTAAAAAGAAGGACATCAGCAAGCCCATTAGTGGGAAGTTGCAAAGGGAGTATGTGCAGTGAGTTTTCCTTCTGGAATAAAATCATAGAGGGAGAGGGGGACCACACAGTTGCTTTTGAAACACAATGGGAGAAGACATTAAATTAATGAAGAAGATGCTCCTGAAACTTCTGAGCATCATTTCTGTTCTTCATTGTCTGTTTCCCAGCTGTGACCACACAGTAATGAAAGCCTCTTCCGGAAAGTATCTGTTTGCAAATGTGTATATATAAAAAAAGAAAGTCCAAGCATATCACATGGTGTTAAAACAGCAACAGCATTAGAGAAGAAAACACTCAGCCATGCAAATCCTGAGGTATGCTGCCAAAAAAAAAAAAAAAAAATCAAATTTAAATAGTGGAGCCCCAGGGAAAGGCTTAGTCTGGCACAAGTCCTGAAGGTGTAACTGAGGAGAAGTCCATCCATTCATTATGGGACAATCCACATTTGGATTCAGAAAGGAAGTGTTTCAGTTGGAGGCTCAGAAATGGCTGTCTCTTCTTCATTACTTCATGTACAGTGTGATTCTCTTAAAGACAAACATTCAGCATTACATTTTTGTCTTCTTATGCCCAGGACAGTAGTTGACACAGATTTCTTCATGAAAGAGAATGAGAAAATGCTGAAAAGTTATTTAATTATTTAGAATCTTCTACATGTTCCAAACTTACAATTTTATAAAAAGTAACAAATATTAATTAATCCATATTGTATTAGGTACTAAAATTATCAGTGTCATGGATCCATTGATATTGGAATTGAGTCTGAATATATGTTATGATACGAAGTCTTTACATGTTGTGTGTAGCAGGGTCATGTGAGGCTGGAAAAGTCAATTAGGGACAAATTGCGAATAACGTCAAAGTCCAAGTAACTGGACTCATCAGGTTTAGAGGCAAATGCCCTCACCCGCTGAGCTATCTCAGTGGCCCATTTTGTATTTAGCCATGGATCATGGGTGCTACAGAAAGGCTGTGGGAAAACAGGTGAGATGTGAACTACAATTGGTCTTTCAGAAAGGTGATTCTGGAACCAGTTTGAGTGAAGAATTAAACATGAACTAAACAAAAACCAAGTTAGGAAGGCATTGTAATACTTCCAAACAAATAATCTAATAAAGTCTGAACAAAAATATAAATAAGACAATGTGCACTGTGTGCAGACATAATCACTGAGGCTTACTGGCAAAGATGAGTCAGAGATTACCAGATGGAGAGGACTCAAGCGGAGCCCAGGTTTCCTACCTAAGAACAAAGAGGGCTCTCAGAAGAGGGAAGGTTCTGTAAGAAAGGCCATATAGCAGGAGAGGACCTGTCTCGTGTGGACTGCTCACAGGGGTCTTCATGACACTCAGACAGTGAGATATCCAGATCTGCACCTCTGGAAAGGCTGATGCTGGACATGGAATTGAGGGTTAGCAAAGAGCTAGAAAAGGAACCACATGATGCTCATCCTCTGAACGCACAAGAGATGGAGAAAGCCACCCAGCCAGATTCTACCCCTGGCAACATCATGGACCAAAGTTGAAGAAGAGCCAGAAAACAATGTTCAAAACCTCAGGAAGAGAGATGCCAAGATTTCCCAAAGGCCACAGGAAGCCAAATTTCAAAGGGAGATTTAGTCAGGTACCAAGATAACTAGGAAAAAAAAACAAAATAGATTTGTAAAAATAATTTTAGTGCATTTATTTATTTATTTATTTATTGGGGTGTGTGTGTGTGTGTGTGTGTGTGTGTGTGTGTGTGTGTACATGTGTGCATACCGCATACTATAGCTTGCATGTGGAGGTTAGAACTTAAGGAAGTCAGTTCTCAGCCTTGACAATGTAGGTCCTGATGTCAAACTCAGATTGTCAGCTTGGTCATTAACAGTTTCACCCACTGACAAACCCTGGTCAGCCCTATGTGAAATTTTTAAGTTGTCCAATGACTACATATATGGTGTTTTGGAATTGGGGAACTACATTACAATTTTTTATTAGAAAGATCAATGTAATGGTTACCATTGATTATCAACTAGACAGAAACTAGAATCACCAGGAAACAAGCCTCTGGGCATGCCTGTGAGAGGTCATCTTGATTAATTTGCCTCTGGCCATGTCTCTGAGGAAAGAACCAAGCTGAATTTGTGTAGCACTATCCCATGGATGTGGGTCCTGAACTGCATTTAAAAAAAAAAAAAAAAGGAAAGGAAGAAAGGAAGGAAGGAAGGAAGGAAGGAAGGAAGGAAGAAAGGAAGGAAGGGGGGTGAACACTGGCTGCTCTTCCTGAGTTCAATTCCATGGTGGCTCACAACTTGTAATAGGATCTGATGCCCTCTTCTGGCATGCAAGCATCCATGCAGAGCACTCATACATAAAACATAAATGAGTATTTTTTTTAAACGGAAAGTAATCAGTATATATGCATGAAGTTTTCAAAAATTAAAATAATCTAATAAAAATAATGAACTACAGCACACACATGCGAGAGGAAGAGAGAAAATGATGTGAACATTTACCACTTTCTGCTTCCTGATTGTGGACACAATGTGACATCTGCCTCCTGCTCCCCCTATTCAGGAAAACCATGAACTAAGTTTTTTTCTCCCTTAAGTTACTTCTGTTAGAGTATTTTGTAAACAGCAGCAGAAGTAACTGGTACAACACGTGGCATGTGGAAACAGGTGCATTTCTAGTAGTTCAATGAAAAGAATTAAATGAGGCACACAGCTCAAGGGGGCACCAGAGTCAAAATGTGCTTGGCCTAAGTTCTCCCGTCTGTCCCTACTCAGAGACCCAGGAGGGTCAAAACCTGTCTTGTTAGATTCCCTCTTTCTCTTTCCTCTTTTAATCCACCCCTTCTTATGAACGCTCCTAGACTCACCTTTAGAGAAAGCCAGGCAAGAGGGCTGAAGATGCATGGGAGGCCCAGCAGCCAGGATGCATTTGGAATCTGAGGTTGGAGTGGATACAGGTAGCCAACTGTTAGGAATTGTGTTTCTCATTTTAGCTGAATAACAGGATCCCTGTTCGATCCAATAATGCTGCTAAACTTCACAGACCTCTTTACCCAAGCCTGCACCAAAGCACACTTCTGTCACGTTTCTTGCTTTTGCATGTTTTTGTTGCTGCTGTTTGTGACATGCAGAGAGCCCCCTTACCTCTAACTGGATTTCCTGACCTCCCTTTCTCGCAGGTATGTATGCCCTAAGTGTCTTGAAAATCCCAGTTGACACTGTATGTTTTTATGGAACAGAGAGTATTCTGTGAGGCTTTCCCTCTGTGCCCTCCTACCGAAGGTTATTTCTTTCAAAGGACAAAAAGTTGGTTTAATCCAATAGGCTTCCAAGGAACTTTATATTCATAAACTGTATGACCTATGCTCTATAAAAACTAGTATTTTAATATATGTGTTCTACACTTGTTTTCAAATGGCTCCAAATGACTCCAAACATATAAACGTTACTAACACAGAACTATTTTTTTTGAGCACCACTGTGCCCCACTTTGTATATTTTAAGCATTTGATTTCTCGTTTATATAAATCACTCAATGCTTCTCTCAGTCCAAGGTTATTTTCTGCCAAACCCTTGGAGGTGCCTTGCCCGCTGGAAAAGTTGACAGATGACAACATAGCAAAAGAACCTCTGTCCTCACGTTCTCCTGATGCAGGACTGAGCAGTTTAGCCTGCCCACTGGTTCTCACGGCCGACCCTTCCCCACGGCAGGAAGCTTGTAGTCTGTGTGTCTTCAAGCCTTGCCATTGTTCCAGTTTTAGAAAACCACAAATTCATTTATTTGCAAGATGTTTCAAAAACTCCAGTGGCCTAAGGAGGTAGACGGAGCAGTTATTAATTCTTCCCTCTGCATCCCCAGTGTTTATTTCCTCATGACTTAAGGGTTTCAATGTGCCTTTGCTAAGTAACCAGCCAAGGAAAACTCCAGCGTTGTCTGCCGTGGGTTCTGATTTCTTGTTGAATAGCGCCACCTGCTGGCTATTCTGTTTTTTGTTTTGTTTTGTTTATTACTGGAGGCTGTTGAAAATTCTGAGTTGTATGTTCAACTTTTACCCATGACTAAAATTAAAGTTTATCAGTGTCGTTAAAATATCATCTTTTTTCTGGTTAAAATATACAGCTATTATCTCATCATTTTTCCTTGAAATTTTATCTTATTCTCCTTTGAACACCGGTCGTGTTACTTTCTCGATGGTACTACATCTATAGTACATAGATACTTATCTGTGTCGTTGTCTTAATGTCATCTTTAATATAATACTTTTTAATATATACTTTTTGCTTAATTTTTATCTTAGCCCATCCTAAAATTCAGTAACACCATGTCCCTGTATGTAATTGAATATTTCATCATTTTTAAATGTGGTCGGGGCAGAAGTTCTATTTGTTTTGCTAAAACCTCCAGCATTATTAATTTCAAAAATCGGATTTCTTGTGTTAAAACTACAACTCCAATGTCTAAAGCCCATTTCAATTTTTAAGATAATAAATAGCTCCGTGTCTCCTTTTCCATATCCATCCCACCCTTTCTACCTCTGGTAAATCTCTGGAGCACCATCACTAAAGTCATGTGTGAGGCTGTGAGGTTCCTGGCCCCTTCTTCTGAGGTCACTCCTTTCTCCTTCATACCTTTAATTCCATGATGAAAATTAAATAACAGAATAAAAATGACCCTAAAACCATTGTCATCATTCACTCTACCGAAGACCCCACAGATGCGGAAGGATGTTCCCAGTGAGTGCATTATTTACAATAACGTAAGACTGGAAACAAGGAAGATAAATGTTTTAACTTACAGAAATTGAATTGCTCTGTGTTAATTAATGTAGTATTAAGTGCCATTAATAGTAATAATAATATTTAAGAATAATTTAACAGTAAATAAAGTGAGAAAATCCAGAAAGAATCAATACAATCCTACTTTTTAAAATATATGAGCTAGCAAGCCAAAAAAAAAAAAAAAAAAGTAGTAGTATTAAGACCCCTGGCCTCTGCCAATTTGTCCATGTAACCAACACACTCCTCTGATTTGTGCATGTGAGTACTAATCTATTCTAATTTGTCCAGGTAATCAGTAGTCTCTTCTGATTGGCTATACTGAGTTAATACTGAAAGGATGCTTCAAAGCAGGGCATGTGCCATGTTCTTCAGGTGGTCACAACAGCCTTTCATGTGTAGAAACAAAAACCAAAACCATAACAACAAAAAGGTGCATGTGTGGTCACCACACGGCTTGTGATTAATGTTAGAAATAGCCACCCTCATTCAGGGCTGAGTGGGTTTCAGAATTTGCACATTCTTGTTTGAAACCAAATCCTTTTTTCCAGGCTTTCTGTTTTTGTTTGTTTTTTAAATTATGTTAGTGATATTTCTCTTCTTCTTCTATTTTATTGGCAAAATTTACTATTGAAAATACTAAAAACTCTGAGTCCTAACCCTCCCTGTAGCTGAAGTGAGTATATTGATAAAAATGATAGAATGATCGTGAGTAGGGGAAGTTTGGGATGTGAAAAATACTGTTTTATATCAAGGAAGGCAGCTTCTAAGTAATAACACACAGATAAAAGAAGTTTTCCTGGTCATTTATTAACCCATTCAATGAGTAATAAATTCATACCCCTTATGTGCCAGCACCTAAGCTAAAAGCCGAAAATTCAGATATGACAAGGATAATATCCTTGCTTTCATGGGCTACCTGTATTAGATCAGAGAAATTGAGTTATTGGTTTGTTTATTTTATGGCTGAAGCATTTTCTGGGGCTCAAACAGCAAACACAAATCAGTAGCTGATGCATTACATATAGAAAGGTTTCACAGGAAAGCTGCTTACCTGCAAATGAGCAGAGAGAGGAATTAAAAGACCAGGAACAAGATATACCAAAGAGATATCCCTACTGGCCGACTTCCTCCAGCCAGGCCCCACTTTCCACAGTTTCCACCACTTCCCAATGTTCTATTTGATCATTGATCCATCCAGCTGATGGGTTGATTAGACCAGCACCCTCATAATCCAATTACTTCTCAATGAACCTTGGCGGGGGCGGCGTTTCACATCTAGCCATAGCAAATATGTTTGAGAAATTATACCAAAACATCTAGAAAGACGCCTCCTAAACAATTCAGAACTTTATAGTGAGAGTGGTAGAGAATAGGGAAGAATTTAGTACTGGAGTGCATGATCATGTGATGGTTTATAAACTTAGAACTGCAGCTGTATTTTAAAAAGGAGCAAAGGCAATGTTTGACATCATTTTAAATGAAAGAGTAAAATAAAATCATGTGCAGATATAAGTTATAAATATGTTTTAATATTGTAAAAAATAAACTCCAAGACAAAATATACAAAATATATTATACAAAAGGGAAATATACCAGTATGTCAGTGAAGACTGATTTGTGGGTCTAGAATGAGGAATGAATAAAAAAAAATACATACTGTATATATGCAAATTTAATTTTTAAAAGATTTAAAACTTCTTTGCTCCCTTTGTAAAGAGCAAAAAAATAGTTTGTCACTTTTATTTTATTGTCAATGTGTGCAAAAATTTAATATCACTGTTCTTGACTAATGTGTCTTAAAATGTTTTTTATTCACTGCACATTTCACAATGGATATAGTGTTGCATTTGAAACTACAAATTCATCCTGCCATGCTGCTTTGCTTCAAATGATGTAGGAAGTGAGCTGTAATCACAAGGTCTGGAGAGAGGCAGCATGCTTTGTACAACTAAAGATGTATTCTAGCTAACATGGGATTCTTTGCAGATGTCTGTTCTCTGACAAATTGCTTAATACTCCTGGAAAATCAATGATCAGAGTGATGACCCACAGCTGTGTGGGGGCTGTTGCGGGTGGGCACAGCAATGATAATAGGCTGAATGGCCAAATGCGAGCTTAGCAGTAATTAATTACAGGCAGTCTACTCACATTTTGAAAAGTGGTTGGGAATAAATAGGCAGCCTCGTTCTTGCATAACTGATGGAATTTTCTCCTTGGGCTTGCCATTCTTTAGGTGGAGTTTAGATTATTTTCCGTCAAGGACATTTTTAGCCCGTTAGGACTCCCAGGAGTCTACTTCTCTGCTTGTCCACGTGAGCCAGGGAGATCTTCTTCCTGCTGTGCCTGTTACACCATCCTTCCATTGCTTTGCCTGGAAATTGGTGACTCATCTGAAAGTTTATAAATGTGACTCTTCGGAAGTGTTTATGGATTAAGAAAACTGGACATTCTCACAGCCTGTTCTCAGTGACACAACTAAGTGTCCATGCCCTTCTGCACATGGTTACAGCAGTGAGGTGAACCTTGACAAATTGACAGAGTTGCTGCAACTCAGGTGTCCAAATTTCAAACATGCATTGCAAAGAAGAGGGGGTGGGATTCCTCCTTCAGGATCATTCTCCTGCCTCCAATCACCAATTCAATGTCACCTGACTCAGACAAAGCCAAAGCACTCGTATCTGAGAGGCAGTACGTAGTCCGGGCCTCCAGCTGGTCACCAGTTTTAGGATCTGACTGCCCTCAACATTGCCTACACACTGATTTGTGCTTATCAAGGTTCTGGGCTTATCACTTCCCGTTCCTGTACCATTCACCTCCAATTCTGGCTGTCTGTCTCCTGACCAGAAGTTCCTCCCCTGCTTGATTATGGAAAACTCTTACCTTACCCCTACACACACACACACACACACACACACACACACACACACACACACACACACACACAGTGTCCTGCTTTCTCCAGAGTTACTTTTTATGGAATTTATAACTTCCAGTGTATTATATGTTTACTTTCTGTCTTTCCATGGTGTAAGTTCCATCAGAGCCTGGATCTGCATGGGTTTGCCACTGCTACATATCTAGCATGTCACCACATAGCATATACTTAAGAAACATTCATGGTAAAGATACACTGATTAAAATTCAAGAACACATTATAAAGACAGTTGCTTATTAAAACAAAGGATTAGTAGGGGAAAAATCAATACTTGATTTACTTACAGTAGAATCTTTCCTTAATGTTTAAAAGTAAATAGGCCATTTCTCTGAGCTAAAGAGGATGATTCGTGAGGAAAAGGAAGGGAAAGTGATGTCAAAAACCAGTAGAAAACGTTTCACATGGACAAAGTTAGTGCCAGCTTAAACCTGGGTCAGTAAATGGATTTGTCAGAAAAAGTGATCTCAGGATTTCATTTTTTAAGGGGGTGGCATCCTCCCTTCCAATTACAAGCTTGTGGGCCAGTGCCAAGGGTACCACTGCTCTGATGTAAGTTCAGGACAGATGAATATAAATAGGAATTGACTAGGCCTATATAAAGCTTCAGTAATTCTATGGGAACTAAACTGAGAAGGAGACCAGGAACCACAGGCACTTCAAACTAAGCAGCTCTAACTTCGCCTGGTACTTGTGGTAGCCACTAGCCATTAGAGACTCTGCTAAGCTTAGATTGATAGCCATCTCCAAGACTAACGGAGTATGTAGACTCCCTAGGATAGGAAGGAGTCCTCCCTGCCAGTACTGAGACAGTGGGCACTGAGTAAACACTGAGTTCATCAAGAAGGCAAACTCAGTGATGCGAGAGCTGAGCTGATCAGGAAACAACAACGAGGAATCGGAGAGGAATAATTCTAGAGAAAAGTAGCTTTCTAGTTCCTATGAGCAGATAGACTTGGTTGACTAAGGCATTCTCTTGTCTGTTATGAAGGGTCTTGGGGAACAGGCATGATAAGGCCTGGTTTAAAAAGAAGAGAAATCTTGATTGGTCAATTTTGGGGAAAGTACCATAAGATTCTGAGACTAAACTATATATTTTGTGCTTGTGTAAAATATTCTGTAGATGTCTACTGGTCTGTTTTGATTTGTCTGTGGGACATGTCTATTGGTAAGAATGGGGTATTGAAATCACCCGCCATCACTATGTGGGAGTCAGTATATGAGTTTGGCTAGGAGTGTTTCCTTCATGAACTTGGGTGTCCCTCTTTTTGGTGCATGTATATTTAGAATTTACAATGTCTTTTTAACGGATTTTTCCTTTAATGGGTGTGCTATGTCTTTGGCTTTCTCGTTTGATTAGTATTGATTCAAGTCTATTTTGTCAGACATTAAAATAGCTACACCTGCTTGCTTCTTGGGTCCATTTGCTCCTTGTCATCATTTTTACCTGAAGTGATGTCTGTCCATTATTGGTGAAGTTTCTTGGATGCAACAGAAAAATGTTCTGATTTCATATCCAATCTATTAGTCTTTCTATGGAGAATTCACATCATTAATATTGAAAGTCATTAATGAGCAGGATTTATTGATTTCTGTCATTTTGTTGTTTTGGTGAGGGTTGTCCCTTTCTTTTGATTTATTCTTTGGGATTTCTTGCATATAGCTAACCTCTTCAAACAGAAGTTTTCCGTCCAGTGCCTTTCATAGAGCTGGTTTAGAAGATACATATTGCTTAAATTTGGTTTTATCATGGAATGTTTTCCTTTAGTCTGTGGTGATCGATAGTTTTGCTATCAATAGTCTGTGCTAGAATCTGTGGTCTCTCCAAGTTTATAGAACATCTGTCCAGAACCTTCTTGGAACTATTTGGTTTGTAATATCTGCTAGTTCCAGTATTTCTCTCTTTAGATTTTGACCAGGTGACCAATGTGTTGGTGAGAGCAGGGTACTGAATTCTCCCACTGTCAGTGTGTGAGGGTCAGTATGTTATTCAATCTTTTGTAGTGTTTCTTTCACAAACTTGGGTGCCCTTGTATTGGGGGCCGAGATGTTAAGAAGTGAAATGTCATCTTGGTGGATTTTTCCTTTGACGAATATGTAGTGTCCTTCCTGAAGGGGACTCTAGCCAGCCCAAGCACGGCAAAATGGTTCTGTCAAACTTTACCCTTCTTCTTCATTCCCTCTGCCTTGCTGAAACCCATTAGATTACATTATGAAAGCTAGCCACCAAGGACTATTCCATTATTTGGCCACTCCCTCTTCCTGGGGCTGACCTCCAAGGTGCAGCAATTGAAGTATTGAAATCCAGCAATCAAAAGTCCCCTTTGGCTTACCTAATTAACTTGCCCAATTAAAATTAAACTCCTCATCCTAACAGGATTTCCCCTTTACCTTTATAAACCACCGTTTTCTTATGGGCCATGTCTGTCTCTTCTCTATCCAGAGGCAATCCTTTGTCCTCCCCCACCTCTGAACTTATATTCTTGCCTCTCCCCCTTGATCCCTTCCTCTTCTCCCTCATCCTCCATTCCCTGTCTTTGTCTCTAATTTCCTGACCTCTGTCCCTCTGGGACAAATAAATCTTTCTACTGAGAACTTGGTCTTGGAATATCTTGAGCAGACTTCATGGTTCTCACAAAATGTGAGATGCTGCTTCCCCAAGAAGTTCTGGGGCAGAGAGGCCAGAAAGCAGAAAGCAAGAGAGAGAAGGCCCAAGAAGATTATAGAAGATTCTGAGTGACTGAGCTGGAAGCTGAAGAAAATAAGAGGGCACTGGAGTTGCCAGGAGCAAACCAAAGTAAAGGAAGACCATAGGAAGTCACCTCGGGGTTCCTGAGCCTATACCAATCCTTTCATTTCCCCATCTCTGATTAATTTTGGTTTTAAATCTATTCTGTTCAATATTAAAATGGCAACAGCAGCTTGCTTCTTAGGTCCAATTCCTTGGAATATCTTTTTTTTCAATCCTTTATTGTGAGGTAATGTCTCTCCTTGATGTGGAGATATACTTCTTAGATGCAGCAGAAGGATGGATCTTGTCAGTCTGTGTCTTTTTAATTGGAGAATTGAGACCATTGATATTGAGAGATATCAGTGACCAGTGCATTATAATTCCTGCTATTTTGGTGGTGGTGGTGGTGGTGGTGGTGGTGGTGGTGGTGGTGGTGGTGGTGGTGATGATGATAATGATGTATGTGTGTGTGTCTTTCTCTCTCTGTCTCTCTCTCTGTCTCTCTCTCTGTCTCTCTCTCTCTGTGTCTCTCTCTCTCTCTCTGTGTGTGTGTGTGTGTGTGTGTGTGTGTGTGTGTGTGTGTGTGTGTGCACGTGCTTGCACCCATTTGCTTCCCTCCTTTGGGATTTGCTGGTGTGAGATTATTTATTTCATTTATTATCATACGTATAGTTAACCTTCTTGGGCTGGAGTTTCCTTTATAGCATCTTCTATAGGGTTTGCAGGTAGATCTTATATGAATTTTATGTTATGACATATCTTATTTTCTCCATTATGGTGACTGAAAGTTTTGCTACATATAGTAGTCTGGACTGGCATCTACAGTCTGTTAGAGTCTGCAGCACATCTCTCCAGGCCCTTCTGACTGTTAGAGTCTCCATGGAGAGATCAGTTGTAATTCTAACAGGTCTACCTTTATATGTTACCTGATCCTTTTGTTTTGCAGCTTTTTGTATTCTTTCTTTGTGTGTTTAGTGTTTTGGTTATTAAATGACACAGGGACTTGTTTTTTTCTGGTCCAATCTATTTGGTGTTCTATAACTTCTTGTACATTTATAGGCATGTCCTTCTTTAGGTTAGAAATTTTTTTTCTTCTTTGATTTTGTTCAAAATATTTTCTGGGGCTTGGGCTGGGTTTCTTCTCCTTCTTTTATTCCTGTTATTCTTAGGTTCAGTCTTTTTATAGTGTCCCAGATGTCCTGGATGTTTTGTGTTATGAATTGTTTAGATATAACATTTTCTTTGGCCAGTATATCCATTATTCTATCATATGTTTAACGCCTGAGATTCTCTCTTCCATCTCTTGTGTTCTGTTGATAATGCTTGCCTCTGTAGTTCCTGCTTGCATTCCTTAATTTTTCATTTCCACAATCCCCTCAGTTTGTGTTTTCTTTCTTGCTTCTATTCCATTTTCAGGTCTTGAATAGTTTAGTTTGTTCCCTTCACCTGTTTCTTTGTTTGTTTGTTTGTTTGTTAGCTTTCTTGAAGGGATTTACTCATTTCCTCCTATTGTTTGTGTTTTCCTGGATTTCCTTAAGGGATTTATTCGGTTCCTTTTTAAGAACCTCTGTCATCTTCATAGTGTGGGTGTTCAGATCTTTTTACTGCGCTTCAGCTATGTTGAAATATTCAGACCTGCTGTGGCAGGATAGCTGGGCTCTAGTGGAAACATATTGTCCAGGCAGTTATTGTGTTTTTATCTAGGCATCTAAGGTTTTGATGATAATAGGTCTAGCTGCTGATTTCCTCATTTTTCTTTATCCTGCCCCTGTTGCTGATGGTTAGAATATGAGTATACCAGTTACTTTTCTATTGCTCTGATGAAACACTATGACTAAGGCAACTGATTAAAGAAAGCATCCAATTTAGCTTATGATTCCAGATGGTTAAAGTCCATGGTGACAGAGCAGCTGCATGGTGTCAGGAGCATCAGAAAGATCACATCTCAAACCCAAGCAAGAGGCAGAGAGCCCACATGGCATGGTGTGAAGCATTTGAAACCTAAAAGCCTGCCCTCAGTGACATGCCTCTTTCAACAAGGCCTCACCTGCTAATCATTCCCAAATGGCTTCAGCAACTTGAAACCAAGCATTCAAACATATGAGCTTACAGGGGCCATTCTCATTTATATCACTGCATATGAGGAACTAGCAACAATGCCAACAATTAGTCATCTTGTAACCCTGGTTATACCATCCAAACAACTGGATAGATGGGGATGCTGACCCTGATGATTGCTGATCTGCCCTCTCAGCCTTAGAACACCTAACTAGAATTTCCTGTCAGAAACAAAATTTTTCCTCATTTAACAATTATATTTTAGCTTAATTTGTAACTTACTATGGAACCATTTTTTGTACTTTTAAGTTTGGCATTGATTAGAAATATATAAGTATACAAACTCATTGAGAAATGAGTCAAATTAAGATAAATTCCAAAAAAGAGTATAAAAAGTCTAGGAACAAAACTAAAGTCATTAATTTAGGTGCTATTGAGCCATTTGATGGGAAATGAGAGATCATTAAAAAATATAGAATGATCCTTCTCTCTGTATCGCAAGCATCTGTGGTTTTTTTTGTAACAAAGATTAAAGATACTGAGACCCTAAAAACAAAAACATTTTGAAGATAGCTTTTGTAAGTGGCTTATTTAAGAATAATGAGAAAGAACTCCAAATATCCTATACATACTCATTAAAAGAAAAAGCAGATAAAAGAGCTCTGTTCCATAGCTAAGGGCAGAGGAGCATGTATACTCTTAGTCAAATGTGTAAGGAAGGTACTACTGGCTTTAAATAAAATTGGTTATCCAGACTTCTATAGGGCCAAAGACATTAATAGACTTTTATTATATACAACATAATCATACTGCTGAAAATAGCATACACATGAATATTTCAGCCACTTTGACTTCAATTACTTTGAAGCATTGAAAATCTCAGGCACACTTAATTAGAGGCAGATATTTAGGTGAGACTGTCAAAAACTTTTAATAATATGTTTTGGTGTTTGGGTCATTTTATAAAATATTTCTGTTTTAAAACTGTTTTATATTTAGTTATATGTATGCATGTGTATGGAGGGGTTATGTTCTGGTGCCTGAGGAGGCCAGCAGAATTATTGGATGTCCTGAGACCATCTCAAGTCCTCTGGATGTAGAGCAAGTGCTTTCAATTGCTGAGCCATTTCCTCTATAAAATATCTCCTACTACAGTCCATTTCTGCTGAATGTCCAGCTGATAAGTCCCTGTGCTGTAATTAACCTATTTTATCTGATAGCCCTAGTGTGATGTGCTTGTTACCATTTAAAATAAACTAAACTTCTCCCTAAAGTTGAAAGAACGGTTACAGAAAGAAAGAATAAACAGTTAAAGAAAGAATAAAAATACATCTTTGGGTGAGAAAGCAATTTCACTAGAAAATCAATCTGTCTTTTCCTTAAGGGAAAAATATCTTTCCAAATTGCATTTAAAAATACATTTCAATGCCTTTTTTCCTTAAAGGCAATTTTTGCTCTTTGAAAACACTTTCCTATTTTTCAATTCTAGCACTCATGTTGTCATGAGTTTCTCTTATCAGTGTGACTATCCAGGTCCTTTGTTGTTTTTAGCTTGATGAATTTAGTCCATGGTACAAAGATTCACCCACAAACAGTCCCTACATCTGCACCTAACCCTTGTCCTTTTGTGGAGCTGTCTGTCTGAGTTACTTCCTCTCTGGTATTTTCTAAAACCCAGAGACAAGAACACTCCTTCAAAACACTCTGGAATAGTTAGTTATATCCCCCAAAGTTATTTTTTATTTTGAAGTGTGGAGGAAGAAGACCACAGATAGGGAGTGACCAAGTTTAAAAAAAAATACCACTGAGAATTTGTTGATTTAAATCCCTAACATCATGTAAACATACATGTAAAATTCTTCATATTTTACCCTGATATTTTTAGCATACATTTCACTTTGCCACCTATTACAATGGATACAGGAGTAAGTTGGAAGTTTAAACCCTCTGCTGATAAATCCTTGCTTGATCACTTGCTACAAGTTTGATGGCAGTTAAATTGTTAACTGCTCTGCTCCCCAGAAAGGAAACAACAGTAACTACAACTAGCCTACTTAATACCAATAAAATAGATGTACACATCCCCTGAGGACCTACTGACCACACAGGTCAGGGAGGAAGGTAAACAGTCTTCTCTCTCCCTTCTCTGCTCTAAATCCAAGCCCCAAGCTACATCACCAGGTCTGAACCAGACCACCTGCTGTGGACTCTCCTCCATCTCTGTCCCAGTTCCCAGGGGACTATGCAGATGCTGGTGGCACAGCCTGCTTTCCTTCCTCCTATGGACCTCTTCCACAACCAACCCACCGTGCTTCTAGCCCATCCCCATTCTGAAGTGTCACTTCCAATACACAGAAACATATTCTACCCAGAATTCCTAATACCCTGACCACTGTGACAGGATCAGAGATGCATTCCCTACCAAGCAACTCATGTCCACAACAATCTATAAACGCCAGATAGGGCAAAAGACACCAAGGAATGGAAAATTTAACAAACAAAAGATCATATACTAGCATCTAGAATTACAATCTCCTCAAACCCAGGTGCCTCGATGCCACAACCAAGAATAGCCAGACTAATATTTTTCAACTAGACCCCATCAAACCCTATTACACTTAGAATATAGACAATATAACTGGAGCACAGAAATGAACTTCAAAATAGCCTTTATATATAGGTTAAAGGTCCTTAAGGAGGAGATAAATTGCCCCGCCAGCGGGGTTTCAACGGGGGCGACCCACCTATGGGAGCAAATGAGAGACAGGGGACACAAGAAACGGACAGCAAGACAAGATTCTGATCAAGCTGCCAATCTTTATTTCTCTCTGCAAGGCTTATATAGCATAGGAGGGGAGGGGGCAGGAAGGAGGGAAGGGGAAGGGACATGGAAGGCATGCAGAACGTGGGAGACATGCAGGTCGTGCAACTGCAAGATGTCTACTAAGGTCACCGGTCAGGGGCCATTTGTTCTGTTGCTAGGCTACCTGACCATGGAATGCTCTTTACATTCGGTTGCCATGGCACCTGACTGTGGAATGTTCTTATCTTTGGGAGCCTCCAGTTAGTAAACAGGTGTTACTGCTCTGAGGAAGGGCAGTGGGCTTATGACTTGTTCTCTGGCTTAGCTACTACTTTCCATGGTTCATGTTTGGTTCCTGAAATCTTAGTCCCTAACAATAAATGAGTCCATTAAAGAAATCTATGAAAACACAAACAGTGTGAGGAAATGAAGAAAAGTTCAAGACACAGAAATAGAAATAGAATCAATAAAGAAAACCTAAACTGCAGTAAAGCTGGGAATGAAAGATCTAGGAACTTGAACAGGAAACGCAAAAGCAAGCCTCACAACAGAATACAAGAGATAAAAGAGAAACTCTCAGAAACTGAAGACAAGACAAAAGAAATGAATAGCTCAGCCAAATAAAGTGGTAAATCTAAAAAAATTAATTAATTAAAAAAATTAGTCCCAAAACATCCAAGGAATCCGGGACACTATGAAAAGACAAATCTGTGACTAACAGCAATAGAGAAAAAGAAACCTAAGTCAAGGGTACAGAAAATATTTTCAACAAAATCACACGAGAAAATTTTCTTAATCAAAAGGAGATGTCTACCAAGATACAAGGAGCATACAGAACATCAAAGAGACTGGTCCAGAAAAGAAAGTCCCTTTGGCATGTCATATAAGAATCAAAACAAACCCTAAACATACAGAGTAAACAAAGACTATTAAAAGGCCAATAACATATGAAGTCAGACCTATTATAATTACACCTGAGTTCTCAATGGAGATTTTAAAGGTTAGAATGCCTGGACAGATGGTTTTCAAACTCTGAGAGACCACAGATATCAGCTCAAACTACTATATTCATCAAAACTTTCCATCACACTAGATAGAGAAAGACATTCCATAATAAACCAATTTAAGCAGTCTATACATGCAAATCCAGCTCGAGAGAAGGCACTAGAAGGAAAACCAACCTAATGAGGTAACTACAACCAAGAAAACACAGGAATAAATAATATCAGAGCAGAAATTAAAAGGAAGGGCAGCCCATACCACAACAGCAGAATAACAGGAATTAACAAACACTTTTCATTGATATCCTCAATATCAAGGACAAAATTCCCCAATGGGCTTACAGAATGGATTTTCCTTCTGTTGCATGTAAGGAACACACCTTAACATCAAGGATAGACATCACCTCAGGGTAAGAGGATAGAAAAATATATTCTAAGCAAATGGCCCTAAGAAGCAAGCTAGTATAGTCATTTTAATATCTAACAAAATAGTTCAAACCAAAACAAATCACAATAAATAGAGAAACACATTCCATACTCATCAAAGGAAAAAAATCCACCAAGAGGACATTGCAATTTTTCTTTTCTTTTTTGTTTTTGTTTGTTTGTTTTGTTTTGTTTTTCGAGACAGGGTTTCTCTGTGTAGCTTTGCACCTTTCCTGAAACTCATTTGCTAGCCCCGGCTGGCCTCAAACTCACAGAGATCCACCTGCCTTTGCCTCCTGAGTGCTGGGATTAAAGGCATGCACCACAACCACTATCCAATATTTCTTTTTTTAAAAAAAAAATAATTTTTATTGATTCTTTGGGAATGTCACATCATGCACTCCAACCCCATCCATTTCCCAGTCTCTCTGTGTCTGCCCTTTACCCTTGTAGCATACCCCCAAAGGAAAACTTAAACAGAAATAATAAAAAATAAAATAAGAATATTAATTTTTAAAAAACAAACAAACAATCAAAAACATTTCACTCCTTGTCACGACCACCTTGACCAGCAAGGAAGACGCAACACCGAGCTCTTCTTTCAGCAGTTTACTCGGGAACCTTGAACAATCTTCTGACCCTGGGGAAAGCCCGCCCACGACCTAAATAGTCCCTGGGTGGCCAACCCCAGCCTGCCACGTGGGCACTGCAGATAGGTCCAGGTTCACGGAAGCAAGCCAGATCCTAGGACTAAGCCAAATATGGAGTTGTTTACTCCTGAGAGCACTCCCCATCGGGAAGGTGGGGGCGGAAGCTGGCGCCATCTTATGGGTATGGCTGTGCACAGCTCTCTACAGTTCCCCCTTTTTTATTATAAACAAGCAGGCAAGAGTAGAGGTCCGATCTCTGCGAAAAAAAATTTAGGACAATGTATTGGTGTTTGTCCAGGTGTCATCCACCCAGAGAACACTTGACCTGTCCAATACCCTTTTTTTCAGAGATGGGAACTGGGGTATCAACCCATGTGCAATCAGACATGCTCTTCTCGGGACTTGATCATGGCATGTGCCTCGAGTGCAGTGCACCAGCCTCGCATCCTGCACTTCAATAATATTTAAGGGTGGCCAGCCAGGCCTGAGGGGACTGTCCTGCCTCTATGGCAGTAAAGGCTTGTATGATCATGGCTGTATTACGCTGTTGAGAGGCCCTGACTCTGCAGATGCACCACAGGCAAGCCAGGGAGACCAGCACCAGAAGGCCTGCTAAGGCTCCCAAGCTCGCCCACTCCTTGAGATGATTCATGGCATTAGAGATCCATGTAGATAATCCTTTTGCCAGTCCAGCATCCACCCGGGTCGAGTTCACCGTGACAATAGCCACCCTCAGCTGTTCCATCAGGTTGTCAAACTCTCCGGTCCAATTACAATGCTAAATAACTGTGGAAACAACTTGGCATCATGGCGAACTGGCATCGGTCTCAGGAACATGGACAGTATCTCCCATCTATTTTCCAGCATTCCCGGCTGCATTGTCATGAGGAAGAGCAGGAGGATCATCATTTCGACCATCATGGATTTCCCCATACTGGACTCTTCTAGTGAGGCATTCGGGCACCCACACTGGATCTTGTTGATCCTGAGGGAAAACACAAACAGAACCTCATGCCCATGTCAGCATGGGATCAGGCCCGTGCCAGAGCCCTGTCAACACATTTTTATCATTTTATCATTCCTTTAGCTGTACCATGAGACTCATGATGCCTATCCACTGCAGAATAGCCCTGAGCATCCAAATTTAAAAAACTGATGGTAAATAAAGCAAGAGAAAGTCTTTCCTTTGGGGTATGGCCGCGGCCTATTCCCCCTTTTTGTTTTTGCAGGCATTCTTTTAATGTGCGGTGAGCACGTTCCACAATGCCTTTACCTTGGGGATTGTAGGGCAAGCCATGTACAAGTTGCACCTCCATCTGATGACAAAAGGAGGCAAACTGTTGTCCCATGTAAGCAGGTCCATTGTCAGTCTTAAGTCGATGAGGTTTTCCCCAGGCCGCCCAGGCCTCCAAACAATGGGCAATAACATTGCGTGCCTTTTCCCCAGTCAAAGGTGTGGTGTGCATGACGCCTGAGCAGGTGTCCACAGACACGTGCACATATTTTATGTGTCCAAATTCAGAGATGTGTGTCACATCCATTTGCCAGACCTTTAGCGGGAGTAGACCCCGGGGATTTATCCCAATACTGGGCAGATGTTGATAAACTACACATTGAGGGTAATCTAGAATCATTTGTTGAAGTGATGCCAAGAAAGTTGAAACTTTTGTTGTAACGTTTTTGCATTGACGTGAGATGTTTCATGAAAGGTTCTGGCTCTGTCTAAGGCAGAGCTAATGAATATCCATTCCTTTCGAGTCCATTGATCTACTATATCATTACTTTTGCTCAGGGGCCCTGGCAGGCCTGAATGAGCTCTAATATGTTGGGGATAAAAGCAGGACTTCCTATGCCAAATCAATTGTTGCAGTTGTTGAAACAAAATGCAGACCGGACTGGAGCTTTTAACAGGTCCAGCTACTTCCAAAATTTTGAGGGCATTAATAACGTAGGCAGAGTCTGATTTCAAATTAAAAGGAAAAGGACAAGCCTTAAAGGCTTCAATCACTATCTTCAATTCTACAACTGGGGGGAGCCAGGTTGAAATTGGTGTTGTACAGGCTCTTGTGTATCTATCATGTATACGCCACATCCAGTCTTAGATAAATCTGTAAACATATTTAGGGCTTTAGGGATGGGCTGCGATGACGTTATCCTAGGGAATATCACCGGGTGTTCCTTAAAGAACCCTAATAGTGGGTGTTTGGAGTAATGGTTATCCATGCATCCAGTAAAGCTACATTGCAAAATGGCCCAATCATCTATTGTAGCACACAATGTTTGAACTTGACGACTGGTATAAGGCACTATAATGGTAACTGGAGCGACCCCAAAATACTGTAGGCATTGCTGGATTCCAATCATGGCAAGGTTTGCCACGGCAGTAGGGTAATGTTCAATGGATTTGGTTGGCGAAATCTTGGAATAAATCCAGAATAATGGCCCATCCTGCCATAACAACCCGGTGGGCTGGTAATAGGTAGGAAGGATGCACAGGATAATGTCTTTACCTTCTTGTAACCTCTGTAAGAAGGCACCCTGTAACCTCTCTTCCACCTTTTGTAAAGCCTTCTGTGCCTTCTCAGTTAATTGTCTCGGAGAATCTAATGCAGAATCCCCATTTAAGATGTTGTAAAGAGGCTTTAAGTCATAATTTGGCAACTTTAAATAACATCTAATCCAATTTATATCTCCTAACAATTTTTGAGAATCATTTAGGGTTCATAAATTATCTTTTCTCAATTCCACCTTTTGTGGGATGATACATCTTTCATTAACCTTTGCTCCTAAATAATTAATAATTTTGTCCTTTTGTACCTTTTTAGGGGCTATAAACAGCCCCCTCCCTTCAAGCGTTTTGACCAGATCTACATAGGCTTGTTCCAGCATTTGTGTTTTTTCTTAACCTTTAGGTCTTTAGACCTAAGCAGCTCATTAAGAGCCAAAAAAATTAGGTGCGAAGTAGAAGCGCCCCTGTCTAAAACTTTTTAACCTTTTAAACTTTCATTCTTGGCAACCTTTTAAACAATGTTTCACTTTCACTCTCTCTTTGTCTACAGAGAAGAGCAAAAACCTCCCCGCTTTTTGTCACAGGTTCCCAATTCACCCGGGAATTCCTTTATCCCTGCTTTTGTCGCAGGTTCCCAATTTGCCTGGGATTTCCTTTAACCCCGCTTTTGTTGCGGATTCCCACCTTACCTGGGAACTTACCAGTGCACTGCCCTGACTGCAGAAAGTTCTGAGCCTTCCTTGAAAGTAGTGAAGTTTCCCCGTACGGGCCACCACTTGTCATGACCGCCTCGACCAGCAAGGAAGACGCAACACCGAGCTCTTCTTTCAGCAGTTTACTCAGGAACCTTGCACAATCTTCTGACCCCGGAGAAAGCCTGCCCATGACCTAAAAAGTCCCTGGGTGGCCAACCCCACCCAGTGCCACGTGGGCACTGCAGATAGGTCCAGGTTCACGGAAGCAAGCCAGATCCTAGGACTAAGCCAAATATGGAGTTGTTTACTCCTGAGAGCACTCACCATCAGGAAGGTGGGGGCGGAAGCCAGCGCCATCTTATGGGTGTGGCTGTGCCCAGCTCTCTACAACTCCTCCATTTTCCTATCTCCCCTTTACCTCTTCATTTGTCTTGGTGGCATTGGGAGCTGTTGTGTATCACACAGTATTCCTTTTGTCCAGACACCTTTGCTTACAAATGTTCATTGTGTAATGTGTTGTTGGTCAGGTTCAAGGCCTACGGCTTCAGGTACACCATCAATACTGGACCCTCACTGAAACTCCTCTCCCTCTCAGATATCCTGCTGTTGCCCCAAGTCATGGAGATCCTGTGGCTTTGGTTCTGTAGGATCAATCCCTTCACAGGCTCCAGCAGGTCATAGATGGAGTAGATATTAGGGTGGACCAACTCAAAGACCTGGATTTGTGCCTGAGTTGGTCAGTCTGGGCCACTAGGACCACCCCTCTCAGGTAAGGAGTGGAGCCAGCTCTTGCACACCCTTGGTAAGGGTTGGGGTCAGCTTTCTAAAGTGACAGAACCAGCTCTCCTATGAGAGGCAGGGCCAGCTCTTCAGTGCCAGGGTCTTCAGGATCTCCAAACCCAGGTCTAGAAAAGAGGGGAGACAGATCTCCAGTGAGGGGGAGAGGATCTCACAGGGCCACTGTGGGGGGGGGGGGCACATGCAGCTCAGCATGACCCATGTAATTCAACACATGGTTCAACATGTGGTTCAACACATGGTTTGCATGGGCCCCTGTGGTCACAAGGCCAATGGATGTCAACACATACCTTAGCAGTAGTAGGGCCACAGACCCAGATATGATCCTCAGCAGCAGCCAGGGCCTGGATGTCAACCATGGCCCTAAGTATCAGTGCAAGCCACTCAGATAGGCATCTCTCTGGCTGGAGATATGACCTTGGACACCAACATGATACCAGCTGATGGCCCAGACTCCAAGCATCTACACCACCTTTAATGGTAACAGGAGACACAGACATCAACACAAATTGCAGCTGCTGTAGGACCATAGATGGAGACATGGTCTTTAGCAGCAGCCCAGCCTCAGATGTTACCATGGCCCAGGGTAGCAAGCAGAACGCTCAAATCCGCCCATTCCTCACCATGTTCCTCTCTCAGATCTTACTCTCTCCATAGGACACTTCTCTCTCTCTCTCTCTCTCTCTCTCTCTCTCTCTCTCTCCCATACCCCACCATATATTTACTCACCATAATGGCACCCAACTTTGAGGTGCCCAGTGGGCAAGTGATTGCTTCTCTCTTGCCAAGGGCAAGCCTTCCATGGTCATTGCAATTCTTAACATCTAAGCACCAAGCACAAGGACACCCAGTTCATAAAAGAAACACTACTGCAGCGTAAGTCATATATTGACCCTCACACAGTGATAATGGGAGACTTCAATACCCCACAACACCCCACTCTCACTGACAGACAGGTAGCCAGACAAAAACTAAAGCTAACTGACTTTATACAACAAAGGAATCTAAGAGATGTTTACAGATGATTTTACCCAAACACATGCAAAAAAATATACTTTCTACTTGGCACATCATGGAAATTTCCCCAGAATTGACCACACAATCAAACACAAAGCAAGTCTCAACAAATACAAGAAAATTTAAACAATACCCTGCATCCTATCCGACCAATATAGGTTAAAACAGGATATCAAACACAATAAAAACAACAGAAAGACTGAAAACTCATATAAACTGGACAATTCACTACTGAATGCAAAATGGGTTAAGACAGAAATTAAGAATGTTTTAGCATTGAATGAAAATGAACACAAAACATATCCAAACTTATGGGACACAGTGAAGACAGTTCTAAGGAGCAAGTTTATAGCATTAAATGTCTACATTTTAAAAAAAATAGAGCATCCACCTCAGCACCCACTGGTTGCTGGACTGCTGCCCCCAACTTCAGTGGACTTTTGCTACACAGCTGCAGGCCACACCAGTCAGAAGAAGTGAGTGGCCCACCTGCCTCTGAACTGCCTCACTCTCTAGATTTGGTTCCCAAAGACCATTCCATTGCCTACTCCCCTTCCTGGCCCACTACACTGCCATCCCGACTCCTACTGCTGCCCCAAAACAAGCTAGCTGCCAAAAGTCAAGACCTTAACTTGGATAGATACTGGAAGAGAGGTCACAGCATCCACTGGAAATCCAGGAGACCAAAGAGGAAACAGAACCTACTGGTAAGCCATGAGCCACGTGGCAAAGTATAGATTAATAGAAATGGGTTAATTTAAGATAGAAGAAGCAGATAACAAGAAGCCTGCCACAGCCTTACAGTTTGTAAACAATGTAAGTTTCTGTGTGTTTACTTGGTTGGTTCTGAGCATCTATGGGCCTGGCGGATGAGAGAGATTTGTCCTGACTGTGGGCCAGGCAGGAAAACTCCAACTACAAATGGCACCCAACATGTTGGCTAGAGATTCCACCTAAAACCTGAGAAAAAAAAGATTCTAAAACGGAGCTAAAAATAGCTTCCTAGTTGTTTCTCTCAAGTTAGCGGCAGCCTGCCGGTTTGAGCTACTATGGCAGGTTCCTGGCATGGGAGTCTGACCTACAGTGCGGCGGGAATGAGGAATCTACAAGCAGCACTTTACTCTGCTGCATGATGGATTTAGCTTTTCCTAGTTTTAAAAAAAAAAAAAGGTTTCTGGGCTATGCACTGCTTTGATAGAACTGCTTCTGATAGTTGATGGTACACATGGCTCCAGAACCAGAGCTGGTGGTAAACTGTACCACCACCATGTTGGGAAGCTGAAGTGGGTGGAGCCAGCATCCACAGCAGCATTTCAATCTACAAAGATGGATATTACACAGAGAAACTGGTTTATGTTGTCTCTGGGATTTTTAACTACAGAAAAAGATTTGATCGTAAAAGCTGTTGAGATAAACAAATATGTAAATTTTAAAGGTAACTTGACTTCAAAATTTGGATATAAGGATATGTTGCTTTGGAAAAGAATCTCTGCTTTTGTTTCCACAGAAAGCCAGAGGCTATGGATTTGTTCCAGATTAAGATACATCAGGTTTGATCAGCTAAGACCACCTGAAAGGTTTCTGATGACACCATGGCCCAGATGATCCGACATCCAGAATGGTTTCAAGGCAACTGGCTCAGAGGTTCACCCTAATGGACTACTCCATAATCCTAACATTTTCTTTGTGTCCCCATAAGATACAGCGCCCCCCTCCAGCAGGAAGTAGTAAGAGAAACTACGCCCAAGTTCCCAAAATTATCAAGCTGGCTTTGGAGATGGAATTGGCTCACTCCTTCTCTAAACCCAGACATATTGCTAAAAGAAAAGGTTAAGAGATTCTTGTGTCCCAAATCAGAAGAGCCCTCTGATGTGGGACAGAGAAAAACCAATACTTTTATTTAAATCAGGTTGATTATAAATGCAATCTCTTTCTAAAGAAGAAAAGTGGATATGATATAGATATAATAGGATGAAAGGGTAGATTAATGAACTTACTTCTAAAGAGCAACAACTCGTTTAAAATGTTTTACATTGGTATAGATTTTAGTCTATTGATACAAACTTACACTTAATTTTGTTATACTGTGTGTATATTTCTACTCTTGTTTAAGGTATGTTTGTATAGCTCATTTAAAATTGTAATGGATAATTAAAAATAGATTAATAATTAGTCATCTATGACAATCATACTCATAGCCATGTTAGTTAAGTCTTCTAGGTATACATAGAGATATTTCAGATAGATAGGTAATCTTCAAATACTTCAAAGACCTACAGAATATGGCATTTAAAATATTTTTAAAATTTAGACTTTCTGGACAGTGAGACATGTCTGCTCCTGGAAACACCGATTTACTTCAGAGAGGAGGATGGGCATTTAAGACACTTCATATCTTATCTTCACCTTGGCAAAAATAGCCATTTGGGCAAGAAACTGTTCTTGCCTGGACTGCTTGATCAACTGGACATGCAGGACCCATAGAAAGGTGACCACTAAACTTTGCTTGACAAAATGGTCCTTCAGGTGCCTGCTTTGCAGAGGAAACTGCCAGACATTCTACAGAACACTAAGAGAAGTGACCAAGAGACTCTAGCCCTGTGGGCTGAAGACAAATGCTCCAGCTTTACAAAGGAACATTAGATGACTGTCCAGGCTGCCAGCTGTGTCAGTCTACTCTGCAAGACTCCCAAAAGTTGCTTGCGTCCTTCTCCCGGTTCTCAGGTAATATTATATCCTTCTGAGGTTTTTGATGTGGTTGAAGACTAGATAGTTATAATTTTCTCAGTTATGATAAAAGATAAATTAGATATAAAACCTTGGACTCACAAAAATAAGATAGATAGGATATCTTCTTTCATATTGTAACTGTAATTCTTGCTTGATAATTGTTTTGTTATATGTAATTTTACTATGTAAAAGTTAAAACCTTCCTTTAAAAAAAAAAAAAAAAGAAAAGGGGAAGTGCTGTGGATATCGCTCTGTGTACATAAAATTCTGATTGGCCAGTGGCCAGGAAGGAAGTATAGGTGGGACAAGAGAAAAGGGAAGTCTGGGAGGTGAAAGGCTGGAGAGAGGCTGCCAGCCACGGCCATGACAAGAAAGAAATAAGGTACTGGTAAGCCATGAGCCATGTGGTAAACTATAGATTAATAGAAATGGGTTAATTTAAGATAGAAGAAGTAGATAACAAGAAGCCTGCCACGGCCATACAGTTTGTAAACAATGTAAGTTTCTGTGTGTTTACTTGGTTGGTTCTGAGCATCTATGGGCCTGGCAGATGAGAGAGATTTGTCCTGACGGTGGGCCAGGCAGGAAAACTCCAACTACAAGAACCAAATAACAAAACACCCAACAAAGATAAACTCAGAAATTAGCACCTAGACCTATAATCATCCCAAACCCAGATGTCTAAATGCAAAAATAAGAGCAGTCAACAACAGCCAGGGCAATACGGCACCACCAGAGCCCAACTATCCTACTACAGCAAGACCTGAATATCCCAACTCAGCTGAAAAACAAGAAAACAACCTTAAAATCAAATTTATGAAGATGATAGAGGTATTCAATGGGGAAATGAGAAAAAAATCTCTTAAAGAAATTAAAGAAAAGGCAAACAAAAAAATTTGAAGGAAATTAAAAAAGAAATCCCTTAAAGAGTGCCACAAAAGCCAAGAAAAAGCAAACAATGAAACAGGTGAAAGAAACTATTCAAACCTGAAAACGAAATAGAAGCAATAAAGAAAACACAAACTGAGAGGATTCTATAAATTAAAAAATCCAGGAAATTTAACAGGAACTACAGACATAAGCATGACCAAAAGAATGCAAGAGATAGAAGAGAGAATCTCAGGTGTGGAAGATATGATAGAAGAAATAGATTCATTGGTCAAGAAAATATTAAATATAAAAGATTCCTGACACAAAACATCAAGGACACTATATAAAAGACCAAACCTAAAGTAATAGAAATAGAAAAAAGAATCCCCCAGCTCAAAAAAGGCAGAATATATATATATATATATTACAAAATCATAAAAGACAATGTTCCTAACCTAAAGAAGGACATGCCGATAAGAGTACAAGAAGCTTACAGAACACCAAATAGATTGTACCAGTAAATAGATTGTACCCATGCCATATAATTATCAAAACACTAAACACACAGAAAAAAATTTAAAAAAAGAATATTGAAAGTTGCAAGGGAAAAAGAGGAAGTAACATATAAAGGCAGACCTATTAGAATTACACCCAGCTTCTCCATGGAAAGTCTAAAAACCAAAAGGAACTGGACAGATGTGCTACAGATTCAAAGAGACCACAGATGCCAGCCTGGACTACCATACCAAACAAAACTTTCAACCACCATAGATGGAGAAAACAAGATATTTCACGACAAAATCAAATTTAAACATCTATCTACAAATCCATCCCTACAGAAGGTATTAGAAGAAAACTCCAACAGAAGGATACTAACTATACCCATGAAAATACAGACAATAAATAGTCTCACACCAGCAAAACCCAAAGAAAAGAAACATAAACACACACGCACACACATACGTGCATGCAAGCATACACACATACATGCCTACACTATCAACACCACCACAACAACAAAATAACAGGAATTAACAATTGTTGGTCATTAGTATTTCTCAATAACAATGGGCTCAATTTTCCAGTAAAAAGACACAGGCTAACAGAACAGATACAAAAAGAGGATCCAATCTTCTGCTGCGTACAAGAAACACACTTAAATATCAAAGATAGACATTACCGCAGACTAATGGATTGGAAAGAATTTTTCAAAAGTAAATGGACCCAAGAAGCAAGGTGATGTGGCAATTCTAATATCTAAGAAAATAGACTTCAAACCAAAAGTAATTAAAAGATATGGAGAGGTTCATCTTATACTCATTAAAGGAAAAATCCACCAAGACAATGTTTCAATTCTTAACATCTATGCCTCAAGATAAGGGTATCCATATTTGTAAAAGAAACATTACTAGAGCTTAAATCACACATCAAACCCCATACATTAAGATTGGAAGATTTCAAAATCCCACTCTCACCAGTGGACAGGTCATCTAGGCAAAAACTAAACAGAGAAATAATGAAGTAACAGACATTATGACTCAAATGGACCTAACAGATAACAAAACATGCCACCCAACCACAAAAGAATACACCCTCCTTTCAGCACCTCACAGAACTTCTACAAAATTGACCACATACTCAATCACAAAGCAAGTCTCAACAGATGTAAGAAAATTGAAATAACCCCATGCCCTATCAGACCACCATGGACTAAAGCTGAATTTCAACAAAAGAAACAACAAAAACCTACAAACTTGTGGAAACTGAACAACTCTTTACTGAATGACCCCTGGCTCAAGGAGGAAATAAAGAAATTAATGACTTCCGAAAATTCAATGAAAATGAATGCATAACATACCCAAACTTGTGGGACACAATGAAAGCCATGCTAAGAGGAAAGTTCATAGCACTAAGTGTCTTCATAAAGAAACTGGACAGATCTCATGCTAGCAACTTAACAGTACATCTGAAAGCTCTAGAACAAAAAAGGAGCAAACACATCCAAGAGGAGTAGACATCAGGAAATAATCAAACTAAGGGCTGAAATTAATAAAATAGAAACAAAGAGAACAATACAAATAATCGATTAAACGCAATTAGTCCTTTGAGAAAAATCAACATGATAGACAAACCCTTATCCAAGAAAATCCAAAGAATCATTAGGTCATACTTCAAAAATCTGTACTCCACAAAATTGGAAAATCTAAAAGAAATGGACAATTTTCTCAATAGATACCACTTACTAAAGTTAAATTAAGATCAGATCAACAATTCAAACAGACCTATAGCCCCTAAGGATATAGAAGCAGTAATTAAAAGTCTCCCAACTGAGAAGAAAAGAAAAAAAAAAAGCCCAGGACTAGATAGTTTCTAAAATCAATACTCCTCAAATTATTCCACAAAACAGAAACAGAAGGACCATTGCCAAATTAACTTTATGAGGCCACAGGCACCCTGATTCCCAAAACACATAAAGATTCAACAAAGAAAAAGAATTACAGAGCAATGTCCCCTCATGAACATTGATGAGAAAATATTTAATAAAATTTACACAAACTGAGTCTAAGAACACATCGAAAAGGACATCCACCATGGTCCAGTAAGCTCTATCCCAGAGATGAAGGGATGGTTCAATATGCAAAAATCAATGAGTGTAATCCACCATATAAACAAACTGTAAGAAAAAAACACATGAACATCTCACTAGATTCAGAAAAGCCCTCTGTCAAAAATCCAACACCCCTTTGTGATAAAAGTCCTGAAGTGATCATGGATACACAACTATTATGATTATGATTATGGATAAAAACAGTTTATTGAAATCCTATAGGCAACTTCAACTTAAATGGAGAGAAACGCAAAGCAATTTCACTAAAATCAGGAATGAGACAAGACTGTCCACTCTCTCCATACCTATTCAGAATTGTAGTTGGAGTTTTTTTGCCTGGCCCAGTCTGGACAAATCTCTCTTACCCGCCAGTCCCACAGTCGCTCAGACCCAACCAAGAAAGCACATAAAAACTTATATTGTTTACAAACTGTATGGCCGTGGCAGGCTGCTTGTTATCTACCTTTTCTATCTTAAATTAACCCATTTCTGTTAGTCTATACTTTGCCACATGGCTTGTGGCTTACCAGTGTCTTTACATGTTGTTTTTCATGGCGGCGGCTGGCGGTGTCTCTCCTCAGTCTCCTATTTCCCACAATTTTCTCCTCTCTTGTCCCGCCTATACTTCCTGCCTGACCACTGGCCAATCAGAACTTTATTTACACAGAGCAATATCCATAGCACAGAATAGTGCTTGAAGTTTTAGCTAGAGCAATAAGAAAACTAAAGGAAATCAAGAGGCTACACATCAGAAAGGAAGAAGGTAAAGTATCACTATTTATAAGATAGTGTACATGAGTAGCCAAAAAAAAAAAAATCTACCAGGGAACTCCTACAGCTGCTAAACTACCTTTTTTGTAGTGGCTGGATACAAGATTAACTCAAAAATTAAAATAAATAAAAAATATGTGGCCCTTCTATAAACAAATGACAAATGGACTAAGAAAGAAATCAGGGAAACAACAGCCTTCACAATAGCCAAAAATAATATAAAATATCTTGGGGTTACTCTAACCAAGCAAACAAAAGACCCATATGATGAGTCTTCAAGTCTTTGAAGAACAAAATTGAAGAAGTTATTGGAAAACGGGAAGATCTCCCATGCTCATGGATTGGTAGGATTAACACAGTAAAAAATGGGCACCCTACCAAAAGCAATCTTCAGATTCAACGCAATCCCTATCAAAGTAGTAGGCGTTTGCAGAGATCAGGGAGTCTGTAGGGGTCTGACCTACACCCTCTGCATACATGTTATGGTTGAGTAGCTTGGTATTCTTGTGAGAGTCCTAACAGGGGAAGTGGGGCCTGTCCCTGACTCTTTTGCCTATGTGTGTGACCCTTCTCCTCCTACTGGTCCAGCATTGATGTGATGGGATGTGCCAGGTCTTATGGCTGTTTGTTATGCCATGTTTGGTGGATGTCCCTAGAAGGTCTGCTCTGTTCTGAGGGAGGCAAAGGGTGGAAGATCAGGGGAGCAGGGGAGGTGGGTGGGGATACTAAGGAAAGGGGAGGGAGGGAAACTGTGGGTGGGAGGAAAATATTAAAAATGGAGAGATCTCATATTAGTAGCTTAACAGCACACCTGGAAGCTCCAGAACGACAAGAAACTGTACCCAAAAGGAGCAGATAGCAAGAAATAATCAAACTGGAGGCTGCAATCAATAAATTAAAAGAAACAACAAGAGCAACCATAGGGTTTGTTATTTGAGAAAAATCAATATTGATAAATCCTTATCCAAACTAACTAATCAGCAGGGAGAGAATATTAGATAGACTGAAACAAGGGACCTAACAACAGACACCAAGGAAATCCAGAGAATCAAAAGGATGTCCTTTAAAAACCGGCACTCCATAACCAACTAATATCTGATTTGAGTTAAGTTATTCAATGACATTGAACCCATACCCAGGGCAGCTTGGGTGGCCAAGAACCTGAGGCTGGATAGGCCATGGACCTAGAGGAAAACCAAATACTACCACTTTTCTAAAGGAACATAGCAATAAAATGATTCCTAATGTCATGCTGCTGTACTCATAGAACAAAGCCTCACTCAGCCATCAGCAGAGAGGCTTCCTCCCATGGGAGATGGGAACAAATACAGAGACCCACAACCAGACAATGTGCAGAGATTCAGAGACCTTAGAACATTCACCTCTATATGGGGTTCTCCATCAGACCTCCCCTTGGGGCTGAGGGAACTTTGTGGAAAAAGAGAAATACTTATAATAAAAATGGCTACATAAAAGAAAATTATAGTGATGTCAACACAGAGGCACACATGAACAGAGCCTGGAGAGATCAACAAAAGCAAATAGTAAAGACTAGAGTGAAGATTCAATTTAAAAAAAAAATCACTTGTATAAGTGTTTTGCTTGCCTGTGTGTCTCAGTGCCACATCATCCCTAGTGCACATGGATGCCAGAAAATGGTATCAGATTCCCTATAACTGGAAATGCAGATGATTTTGAGCTATTATGTGGGGATGCTCTGAATCAAACCTGGGGCCTTTGGAAAAGCATCCAGAGCTCTTAACCTAAAGGTGGTGTGACCTGGGAGATTGGAGCCAATAAATGTGACAGACTAAAGTCACATGTAACAGCCCACTTTATTCAGAGCATCGACAGTTTATACACTGAGGGTTAAGAGGAGTCACAAGGGGAAGCCCCACGTGGAGGACAGTCGGCACACAGCAGACAAGTCACATGCAACAACAACATGTTTATATAGAGGCATATCAACGAATAACAATAACCAGTTGTAATGAGTACTCTGAAGTAAACGCGCTCCTATCGACTACACCTGGGAGAGGCATGAAAACACATCCAAGAACAATTCCATGCTCTTGAAGAAACTGAAGTCAAAGATTCTTGTCTTATATTTTTTTTCTTTGAATTTTCTCACAAGCACTCAGAATTCTCCTCATACTACTATATTCTTGGACCATGTTCTTGGACTTAACTACTGAGCCATTTCTCCTGACCCAAATAATATTATGTTCTGAAGTTAATTTTATTTTAAACAAGAGTTTGAGAATCAGTTCCCTTCTACATTACTCAAAATGTTTTCTTATTGAATTATCTAACTCATTTTTTCTTATATAACAAATATGTAAAATAAGACTAAATGAGAGAAAGGGAAATGGAAATCCCTATCATGGATTTATTAAGAGGGACACAACCAGTTGCTCTAAACTTGAACCACTTGCAGAACATACCGTGTCATCCAGCAAAATATGATAGCCATCAATAAACAAGTATGTAGAAGGGGGAATGATGATGACAAGCTATGTTGACAGACAGCAAGCTGCAGAAAGGAGCCTGTTGTACTAAAGTGTTTTCCTGAGGGCAATGTCTGTAAAGAGCTGTCAAACTCTGTCTTCAATTCCACAGCCTCAGGAAGCTGCTCCAGTGGGATCGTGGTTTGTAGAAACCAAAATGCCAAGTTTCAATGAACAAGGTGGAGCTTCTCTTCCATAAGTATTTATAGGAAGTAGAGAATTATGTAAACAATTCTGGCTAGAAAATGGGTTAATAAGAACATTACAATGTTAAAGTCTGATTCAGTGTGAACAAAAACTTCCAAATTTGTAATGATTTGTACTTAACAGAGCTGAAATTTTCCATGACTGAGTCTAGAATTTTCCAACATTTGTCATTTTAAGGTTTTTAAGTTGGTTTCCTTTGAGTTCACTTGATAGATTAATAGTTTAAATAAAGTTTCTAAACATATGCTGCATATAAATGATCACACATATTCATGTGCTTCCTGTATTTTAGAAAGTATCATTATAAATGCAAAATCACTGAGATGTACTTTCAAATAACTCCCATTAAAAATGTTAGTATCTATCAGGAAATATGAGCATATCCCAATAAATTAGGTACATATCTTAGGATTGTCAATACATAAAAGTGAATAGAATAGATCTGGATTAAATGTATATATAATATAGAATGCTTACTAAAAATGGAGTAATACACTACATTTATGGAGACATTTATAGAGAGTTGTTTAAGGCTGAAATGCTGCTATGGGGGGAAAAAAGCCAAAAACTTTGAGAGATTACTAGCTAGAAAGAAACTAAAACAGAAATAAATCACTGTTTATAGAATCCGTGTGTTAAAGCATTTTGTTCCAAAGGAACTATTCAAACCACGTAAAGCAACAAAAGGAATGGATGGTGAATCAGTGGGTGAGAATGAGGTCAGCACCTGTTGCTGAGTTGTCCACTTGCTTCCATAAATTCCATTACAGCACATGTGATCCCTCTCTTCACTGGAACTGCTGCTCAGTGGGCAGAGCTCAGCAAAAACCGCCTACAAGGGTGGCTAAGTCGCTCTCCTTCCCAACAGAAACCTGAGCCCTGTTATTTCCCTTTCTTTGAACATCTCTACATTTCATGTGCTCCCTTCTCCTTCCTCTGCCTCCTCTTCATCCTGTTTCACTTCCTCCTCCTTCTACACATACTCCTCTTCATCAGAATGTTTTGGCAAATGTGCACATTGTCACACATTCTAAGCTAATTTAATCACTGTACCTAGAAAAAATAAATTGCTAAGAAATCTGTTTCCTCAAAACAGATGCAGATATGTCTGTGTCTCATCCATTAATGTTACTTTCAAATCACTTTCTTACTTTCCACTTGATGGTGCCCACAAAGGCAGGTGTTTGATCATAAGGTTTTCTTTTTATTTGAACATTGAAAATTTCGAGAAACACAATTCTCCATTCAAACTTCAGAGTTTTTGTTAATAAAGGGTTTTTTTGCTACTCACTAAATATGAAATAAATAGAGTAGGAATGTCTACAACCTCAGATTCTGGGAGAAGGATTGCAATTTTTAACCCACCCAGAGCTACATAGTAAAATCTTAGGAAAAAAAACAAAAAAACAAAAAAAACAAAAAAACAAAACAAAACAGGAGTATAAGGAGAATTTTAGAACTTGTAGCAATTCTATAGAACAGGCATAAACATGGATATTATGTGTCTAAAAAAGTAACTTTGCAAGAAAAAGCATGATCTCTGCCTCACTGGTTTAAAGACCAACTGTGAGCTGTGGCTTTGATGAACTCTAGTACCTCTGCCCAACTGGAATTCACTGCTTTGAGTTGTGGGTGTACTTCACCCTAAATAACTATAGATGGTGCCAATGTGACATCTAAAATCCTCCAGAAATAACCTAAATGTCTAACAACTGGGTTTTTGTTCACTCGTCTGAAATATTCATGGCGTAGTCAACCAAATGCAGGCTGCTCCCCTCCTCTGAAGCTGCTTTTGCTTATCCTGTAGCATCTCACAGACTTCACACTCTTCTGTAACAAGGACATGGAAAATATTTTTTGTATGTTTGGCAAATAATCTCAAATGCTATCAAACACCCCACAAAGCAAGTAATCACACCTTTAACAATTTATTATCTCTTTCTTCACTCACAAACCAAAATAACTAAAAAAAAAAAAAAAAAAGATTCCTATTTACATTGAATCCAATAAAGCCGCTTGTAAAATGCCAAGAGAGCTTTGGAGACAGCAGCTCTTCTTGTAAGATCATTGAATCTCCAAGTGATTTCGCCCTTCTCATCACACTCTGAAGAAACTGGATTAGAGCTCACGTTCCTGAGTCTGAAGCCCCTCCCCCGCTCTTCAAGCCCATGCACCCCGCCCCTTCTTGTTTAAGATTCTGGGAAACACTCCTTTAGTCCTCCTTCCGTACAAGCATCACAGGTGAAGTTTCCTGACTTGGATATTTTTGTCAAAACTTCAAGTGTTCCTTAAGTTGGTTTATTAAGCTGTGAAAAGCAATCTTTTTGCAACGGGCTATATAATTATTTTCTTTAAAGTGCCACGGTGGACAGATAAAGGAACTTGCTCCGTTGTTAACCTAGATAAAATTAATATAATGTGGGAATGAAAGTGGCCACACAGCAGCAAAATCTATATTAGGATCTTGCTTAACTGTGTTATTCTTTATCAAGCACACAGAACTGTTCAGAACTTATTAAACTCTATTAAGCAATATGACAGATGACACATTTTCTCCATAATTAGAGTAAGCTTATAAAAAACATTATTATCATCCACACACATTTCCAATATCTTATCTGCTATGACAAGATATCTTGCAAAGGGAATACACCCTTGTTTCTTACAGTACTACAACTATAGAGGCTATAATGTTATTTCTGTCTCTGGGGACTGTAGCTTGGAATTCATATCCCTCTTTAAAATTCGGTAGCTTTCACTTCTCAGAACTACATATTACATTATTTCATTCATAATATCTTATTCCACCTCCCTTCACAAACCGCACACACGTAAATGGTTTCTTAACATGGTTTAAAAACAAGGAAGGAAGGGAATCAGCTTCCACCAGAGAATGAAATAAAATTAAATTTAAAATGTCATCAATTATTAACACTAAAAGACAGAGGTTTGATGTAAGTTGCTCAGTATGATACTTTTATCCTAGGAGATGTGAAATTATAATCCTAGTACCTCTTAGAAGGCCCTTGTTAATGTTCACTATATGAATATAGTGGTCAAAGACAAAATGCACAGTTACCTTTGGCGATCTTAGTTTGTATATCTTACAAAAAACATACTGTGGAAAGTGGTCTGTTTATGAACTTAATAAGTTATATCAGAGTCATTGAAAGAGTTTCCATCATAATTAGTTCTTGGTCTTGAAAAACACTGTGTCACTGGGAAATCTTGGTTTTCACTGAAGTTACTAGAGGAACAGTTACAGAGAAGTTCCTTTTCAAGTTACGCGGTCTTTTATTTTTTAACAATATAAGCAAAACAGGAGAAGAAACACTTTCACATTAAAGTCAGTTACTGACCATAATCTCTAGAAATCAGGAAATGGAGCAAAGCTCTGCCATTCTGATTCAACCTTTGAAATAGGTGTGGCACAGCTCTTAACACAAGGTTCTCAGCCCAGTGGATCAGGTATGAAACTCTCTCTCTCTCTCTCTCTCTCTCTCTCTCTCTCTCTCTCTCTCTCTCTCTCTGTGGGTGTGTGGGTGTGTGTGTGTGTGTGTGTGTGTGTGTGTGTGTCTTCCTCTCTCTGTCTCTCTTTCTCTGTGGGGGTGTATGCAGGTGCATCCTGGGTAGGAGATAGGTATGCACATGCACATGTGTGCATGTAGTGGTTGATGGTCAACGTCACATGTCATTCCTCAGGCACTGTCAACCTTGTTGTATGAGGGTCTTTTGGGGGTATGCCATTTGACCAACAAGCCCCAGGGATCCCCCTGTCTCTGCCTCCCCAGCACTGGGTTTACAAGCACACATCATTCCTGCTGTTTCGTTTTGTTTCTGTTTTATGTTAGTTATAGGCATTGAACTCAGATCCCTGGGTTTGGACAGCAAATACTTTACCAACTAGGCCATCTCCCTAACCGCTGTCCTGGTGTCTTTAGAAGTGATTACTGGGAATCTGTATTGGGCCATTTTTTGGAATACTATAGAGTAGAAATCTTCAACTAAAACATGAACTTCTTTAAAATCAATGTTGTTCTACTCTTACTATGGATAGCTAGTAAGTATTTTTAATGGAAATATACTTGACAGGAGGGTGAGAGAAAACATTCTTCTTCTGCACATGCACCTGCTATGAATCATTGATCCACACAGCACTGGGAAAGTCGATCACTGTTGAGATAACCACAGAGAGCAGCTTGCCCTTGGTCCACAGAGTGACAATGGGGGTGTGCTCCACTCCTTTCCTGTCTCTTCTTTATAACTTATGTTTTCTACTGAAAGACACGTGTGGATGTTTTTTTTTTTTTAAAGAGCTGGTCAGGAGTAACTATGTGGATTATAATTTGCTTGCTTCTAGAAGATTATAAATAATAACATTTTATTAATAAATATACTTTGCTACTTTGTATATGTTGTTCATGAAATATAGAACAAAGTCCTCAAAAGAATTCACCTCCAGGTGACAGCTCAGCGTCAATACCATAGCAAGTTCATGAGGAAATGGAAATACACACTAACATATGAATTTTGGAAATAAATGTGAATGTTTATTAAATAAAACTAGAAATTAAACTACGTGTTTCTAGACTGTTTCAAAGCGGTATCCTTTCAAAATTTCCCCTTAATATATGAAATTTATAGTTTCTCTATGTCTACAGTAAACTTACTTTTCATTTTCTTTTCTTGCTAATGGGTGTGAACTATTAGCATATCATATCCTGTAAATAATTTACCTTTTCTAAGAAATAATGAATTTAAGCTTGTCCTGATTAATCTAGGCCTTTTTTCTATTGAACCCCTATTATCCTATATCTTCTAATTAATTATGAGTTCATTTCTTTTTCTTTAAGTTTTTAAAATATATAAGTACATATATTTCTCCAACTCTATATGTTGGATATTTTGTCCTTTGGTAATAAAAGCATTATATTTCCTTTTATTTAAAAGTTTCTTTACTCATGCAATATATCCTGATTACAGTCCTCCCTTCCTCTACTCCCCCCAGCCCCTCCTACCTTACCTCCCCTCCAGTTCCACTCCCTTTCTGTCTCTCATTAGAAAAGAACAGGCCTTCTAAGAGATGACAACCAAACATGACAAAAAAAATATTAAGATGAAGCAAAAGTTTCCATTCAAAGTTGGACGTGACAATCTAACAAGAGAAAAAGTCCCGACTGCAGGCACAGGCGTCAGAGACCCACTCGTGCTCACAGTCAGGAGTCCCATGAAAACACTAAGCTAGTAGCTATCGTATATGCACAGAGGACCTGGTGCAGACCTGTGTAAGCCGTGCTTGCTGCTTCAGGGCCCTGCTTAGTTGATTCAGAGGCCGTGTTCTCTGGTGTCCCCATCCCCTCCAGCTCTCACAGTCTTTCCAGCTCCTCTTCTGTGGTGTTCCCTGAGATCTGAGAGGAGGTATTTGATGAGGACATTCCATTTAAACTCAGTCTCTGAGTAATGTCTGGATCTCTGCATCTGCTCCCATCTACTGCAGGAGGAAGCTTCCCTGATGATGACCGAATGAAGCAGTGCTCTATGATTTACAGTCATTTTACTCATGTTTTGTTTTTTTTGGTTTTTTTTTTTTTTTTTTTTTTGACCATTAGTGTTTGGTTTTACTCTAGGTCTCTGTGCTATCCATTATCTGGTTCCTGATTACACAAGGAATGTCAGGTATGGATTCTTTCTCATGAAGTGGGCCTTAAGTGAAGTCAGACATAGGTTGGCTATTCCCACAAGTACTGTGCCACCATTGCCCTAGCATAGGTTGGAAGCTGGACAGATTGAGATTATAGGTCAAAGGCTTTGTGGCTGGGTTGGTGTTCATCTCTCTCTCTCTCTCTCTCCCTCCCTCCCTCCCTCCCTCCCTCTCTTTCTCTCTAATCTATTTGTAGCTTACATTATTGGGGTTTTTTTGTTCATTTTACATACCAACCACAGCACCTTTCTCTTTCAGTAGCCTGCAGAATACCTTCCTGCACCGAAGACACTAGTACATAAGGAAGAATACTACATATAGGCACTCACCCCACTTCTCTATGATCAATGAGTGTATGGGTACTACCTTGGCAGTGGGTACCACTGTCAGATGTTTGGACAGCATCCCTTTGTGTTAGCATCAGGCTGGGTTGTTTGAGGATTTCCATGGGACTTCTTCGACCAATAACTCAACTGAAGGCAGCCCAGTCCTGTCACTGGAAGCTTTGTTTGATGAGAAGAGATGGCCAGTTGAAGCTCTGTATCCCCCATTATTAGAAGACTTCATTAGAATTATCTTCATATATTTTAAGAAATTTCCACTGCACTAGGTTTCTACACCATCCTTCAAATGGCCCTCAGTTATAGCTAGCTCTTCTCACATTTCCTCCTTCTACCCTATCTCCCCTCTCCTTTCCCATATGATCCAACCACTCCAGTCCCCAGCTGCCCCAATCTGCCTGTACAATCTTCTCTGTTTTCCACTCCCAGGGAGATCCATGTGTCCTCTCCAGATCCCTCCTCTATACCTAACCTCACTAGCTATACTAGTTGTACATTTATTATCATTTATTTAATGGCTAATATCCAATATAAGTGCCTACATACCATATTTTTCTTTTAGAGTCTGGGTTATCTCACTCAGTATGATTTTGTTCTAGTTCCATCCATTTGCCTGCAAGTTTCATGAAGTCATTGTTTTAATGCTGAGTAATACTTCATTGTGTAAATGTATCACATTTTTTCTTTATCAATATTCCTGTTAAGGGGCATCTAGGATGTTTCAAGTTTCAGGCTATTATGGATAGAGCAGCAATGAAAATGGTTGAACAAGCATTTTTGTGGCAGGATGGAGTATCCTTTGGGTATATGCCCAAGAGTATTATAACTGGATATTGAGTTAGATGGATTCCCAAATTTCTGAGGAGTTGCCACACTGATTTCCATAGAGGCTGTACAAGTTCACACTCCTATAGTAGGAATCTTAAAAGTTCTTATTAATGAAACCAAACCAGAGGCCAGTTATTGGGGTGATTGCTGGAAGATCAGAGAAGCAGAACAAGCCACGACTATCTCACCTTGCTAGTTCCTCAGGTGATCCTGTTTCCTCAGGCTGGAAGCTTCTGAGTCCTCATCTCAATGGCTCTCAGCTGGACTGTGTTGCTCCAAAGCTTAACTAACTACATGCTTTTTCCTCCTTAGTTCCTGGTCCTCACGCCTTATATACCTTTTTCTTTCTGCCCCCACTCCCTGGGATTAAAGGCGTGGGTCACCATGCTTAGCTGTTTCTAAAGTGGCCTTGAACTCAGAGATCTGGCTAGCTCTGCCTCCGAAGTGCTGGGATTAAAGGTGTGTACCACCACCGCCCAACTTCTTTTATCGCTTACTCTTCCCATTTTCTAGCCACCATTTCTGGCTCTGTTCTAGTGGCTGTCTGTTCTCTGACCCCAGATATGTTTATTTCGGGGAACACACAATATTTCAGGGAACACAATACCCACCACACACTCCACCAGCAGTGGAGGAGTGTTCCCCTTTCTCCACATCCTGGCCAGCATAAACTGTCACTTATGTTATTGATTTTAGCCATTCTGACAGGTATAAGAAGTAATCTCAAAGTAGTTTTGATTTGCATTTCCCTGGTGGCTAAGGATACTGAACATTTAAGTTTCTCTCAGCCATTTGAGATTCCTTTATTGAGAAGTCTCTGTTTATTTAGATCTGCACCCCATTTTTAGATGAATTTTTTTATATCTAGTTTCTTGAGTTCTTTATATGTTTTGGATATCTGTTATATGATATGTTGTTTGTGTTCTGAGAAATAAAGCTTGCCTGGAGAGCAGAGAGCAGAGCTGGCCACTAGTTAACCATAGAGGCCAGGCATTGGTGGCATATACCTTTAATCCCTGCCCTTGGGAGAAGGAAGAAGAAAGAGCAGGAGCTCAATGCCACCCTAGGTTACACAAGATTGAGCCAGTCTAAAAGAGAAACAGTAGTGGTGCATGCCTTTGATCCCAGCACATGGGAGGCTCAAGCCTTTGATCCCAGCACACAGGAGACTCATACCTTTAATCCTAGCACTAGGGAGGTAAAGACAGAACTATACGGTGGGTGGAGACACAATCTCAAGCCCATTCAGTCTGGGGATTCATAGAGACAGGATCCCCCCATTTGGTCAGAGGATTCATAGAGGTAAGAACTCTCATGTGGTTGCTGCTCTGCTTCTCTGATCTTTCTATAGAATATAAAATCTATAAATATTAGTGGTATTCTACATATTCTACTGTTTTGGTGTTGTATACAATTGCCTAATGTTTAAGTCATATTTATGACCTGACAACATGATTTTTTCTTTATGGCAAACAGAAAATCCTCTGTTCTTCCAGTTTTTTGAAATGTACAGTACATTACTGTTATATAGCTGTATTAACCACAATAAACTACCATATCAAGTGACTTTAGTGCACTTAAATTGAAAACCACATAAGGAGACATGTAAGCAAATCATTATAGCATAATGTTGAGGCCAGCAGTGGTGCACACTTCTTAACACAATACTAATGTGTGTTACAAAGCGACTTCTTATCTGGCTAGTTGATGAACATTCAGCGATTTGTCCCTTAGAACAAATCTAGCCATAACTCTATCAAAAAAGTAGCTAGTCACATAATTAGTTATATGTGAAACCTTGATGGAATGGATTTATCTTGTAACAAATTTGGTGAAAATTGTGCCTTATTAATGATCTCATGTTCTACCTAGTGATCTGTCAATATAGTAATAAAATAAGATAAGATTCATTGAATCTATTATTAGGTAAAAGATATCCAGCCTGAAAGAACACTCTTTAATGGGTTAGAAATTAGAAAATTGAATCAATTTTTTTAGACAAGATCAGGCATGCTCTGAGTGGTACAGGCACAGACTGAATCAATTTCTTAATAAATCAAGAAAGCAAGCTTGTTTAGGCAAAAGGGGAAAAATAAGGTGAGTAGGACTATATTAACTTTTCTGATTGCTTACAATCTTACATTTACTAAAAAAAAAAAAAAAAAATCCATTGCTCAATTTACTTTTGGGAGCTGAGCTAGTTTTAACATGCCATGTAATTTTTTAAATCAATGTAAAAATATTATGCATATTTACAGAATACTACATGATAATTCAATACATGTATATATTGGGTAATGAAATCTCAGCAAACACATCAGTGAGTCATGGTATGATATACCTATAATCCTAGGACTTGGGAGACTAAGGCAGCAGAATTATAGGTCCTTAATGAGTGTCAGGTCCTACCTACTGTTCTATCTAGAGTTTAGTTACTTTATGAAACAGGGAGATTGACAGTTCATAGTTAGCTTTGGCTACATAGAAAGACTCTGTCCCAAAAGAAACAAGCAAGGGTACACGTATCGTTGCCTGTAATTTTAATGGCAAATTAACAGTCTGACACACTTTCTCTAGAAAACACTCTCAGAGAACTAAGTGCAAATGCTGTTTTATGGACTTTACTTTGAAGCAACACCTCCATGGAGTGTGAGAAGCAGAATTAGGCAGAAGGCACACTTCTTATATAGTAGGTCTCAGTCACTCCTTAAGAACACTTTACAGCTAAAGTGGTGTTTCAGAGATGCCTTGAGTTAACAGAGGGTCTAAACTTATTTGTACATTGACCAGGGGTTAGACATGGAATACCCTAGTGCAGGGTTATAGCTATAGCCAGGGAAGTCCCCTTGGTTGAAGGCAATTGCAAGGGACATTCGTGTGTAAGCTTCTTAGTAAACACTTAACATTCTCTTGGGAAACCAATGCCTCATTCCAGTAGATAAACTGTGAGTAGTAAACTATAGCATCTATTTGTCCTTTGTGCGTCTACTTGCTTCATGAGTAAGTTTACTCTAAATACAACTCCTCTAGTATTTGATTTGTCTCATTGTCTAAGAAAAATTGCAAGAAAATGATAGTGGAACACATTACAATCCCTACAACTTCAGCTACTCTAGGAATCATCATTTCCATCCTGCACTACCCATTTTATGTGAACATCAAGTACTTCTGTTGATACAGGCAGTTCATCTGGTAGAGCAGACAAGACTTTTTATCCCTGGAGTAATCTGAATTCCTGGAGATTATATTTTCAGGACATTATTTCTGATTATGTCCACTTACTGGTAAAATTGGCAAGGGACTACAAACAGAAGTGTTGGCGAATCAGCTAGTTTCCAATCCTTTGTTCATTGTGTCAAAAGAGTCCTACCACTTCCTGATTGTCAAGCGGGTTTGGCACAACAGTCTAGTGAGAGAAGACACTTAACATCACTGGGGACAATGATAACTGGAGGGGTAAGGGCATAATCTGTTCCCTGGCAAAAGCAATCCCCTTTAAAAACAAAAATCTTTCATGCTGGTGTGTACAATCCCTGGCCCACTGACCTCATGTGGTTACATGTAGCTGAATATACAAATTCATAAATTTACATAAAACATCTCAAGATGTTTTGGGTGACTTCTTTTGATAACTCGGTCATGCAGTTATTAAACATAAACTTTGTAGAAGGAAAGGTCAGGTCACAATGAAGTAAGATTGGCTAATGTGTACAGGAGACATGTCCAAAATAGCAGAGACTGGGGCAAACATTTCCTGAATTGATCACTGACATGATGGTAAAAATTTTGTATTGGTCCATTTTTCATTAAGCTATCAGGGTACCGAGGCTAGATCACTTTGTAAAGGAAAGGGTTTGTTTGGAAACTGTTCTGGGAAGATCAAGGGCATCATCTTGTATCTGGTAAGGACTTTGTGAGTAGATATTACATAGTGGCAAAAGCAAATGTTAGAGCAAGACAGTAGGGCCAGACCAGCTCCTTCTGTCTAAGTATAGCCAGCCCATCACTACCTTTACTCCTGGCTGCTAATGAGCCCTTTATTGAGCTCTTGAGACCCTGCAGGAACTATGGATGCATTCTAATCATGATGCCCCAGGACCCTAATCTCCTCCTAGACTCAGTGTCTTAACAATTATACCACCCCTAACATCCCCAGCACCACCTCTGACATCCCCAGCACCACCTCTAACATCCCCAGCACCACCTCTAACATCCCCAGCACCACCCCTAACATCCCCAGCAACACCTCTAACATCCTCTACATCCCAGTAGTGACCAGTATCAGAGTATATGAACATTGTGAAAGAGACTGCAGTCAAACAGCAGAGAGAGACAACTCTAATTCCACCTGCTGGTTCTAATACCAGTGTTCTAATCACTGGGAACATATGCCGTTGACTTAGAGTATATCTACATATGCTCACTAAATTCATCTGCATCAAAGAAGATAACATCCCATCATTGAAAAGTATCATCTATAATCTGATACATCATCTATCCCTTGGCAAAATATTTCCAGGAATGTAAATGCATAGTGCCTGTAAGTGAATGTGAGGTTTCTTTTTGGATGGATAGGCCTGTGCTCAATTATATTGCAGTAATGAATATAATTCTTTAAACATATTTAAATTATTTTGATTTATGCTTAAAATGAACTAAATTACATATTATATACTGCTGTGGGATGTTCTGTATGTTAAGTGTGTTGCTATGATTGGTTAATAAATAAAACACTGATTGGCCAGTAACCAGGTAGGAAGTATAGGCGGGATAAACAGTGAAGAGAATTCAGGGAAGTGGAAGGCTGTCAGGAGACGCTGCCAGCTGCCATGATGAGAAGCAACATGTTAAGATACCAGTAAGCCACAAGCCACGTGGCCACTTATAGATTAATAGAAATGGGTTAATTTAAGATATAAGAACAGTTAGCAAGAAGCCTGCCACAGCCATACAGTTTGTAAGCAATATAAGTCTCTGTGTGTTTGTTGTGAGAGAGATTTGTCCTGACTGTGGGCCAGGCAGGAAAACTCTCGCTACAATATATTGCCATGCTAGGGACTTACCATGCGTCTCTATTGGCAGATTGAATATGCAACAACAGCTAAAGTGGATATTGAGAGGCCATGTTGTTGAGAACATATATAATACATTCATCTTGGAATTTCTGGTCGTAGTGTTCATTAACTATCTTGTATTAGCATTTTACTGGCCAGTGAAGAACCTATTTGTTGCATCTACTTAACCTCTTGGTCCATCATCCATGGTATGCAATGAATTCAAACATTTGTCACAAAAATCTTACCAGTTTATACTAGCAGTCTCTTACAATCATTGAAATGTTTCCAGTTCAAATTGTATCTGATTTCTCTTCTTCAATGCCCCTATGCAGCCAGCCAAATCAGTCACTACTGCCTATGATTTCAGGTTTTTACCCCAATCTAGTGTTGCTCATTGGAATTATTTTCCACACCTTACAGGTGTTCAGAATGAACAACATCCACAAATTTTTCTCTTGCAATAGTAATTATTGATATGGGCATCACATTTAAAGTCAACCAGCCTGTAAAGCAAACCACATCCCCCTTCTGCCGTGAGTCACGGCCTCTTTCCATCCCACTACAGCACAATCCTGAACTGATAATGCAAAGTAATGTCAGTGCAACAGCACTCAGTCTCGTAAAAGATGAGACCATCCTCTCATCTTCTTGTGGTCCATACCCTTGTTCATCACTGAGTTCAGATATATCTGTTCTTTTCTAATAAATGGCTGATTTAGTCAACCTGACAGAAACCAGCTTATGATGGCATATATATGTATATACATATACGTGCCAGTCACTATACCAGTTATCCATAAATCAAATGTGTTTTGAAAACCAGACTTTTGGAGATTGTCACAAACCTAATTAATGCCACTATACTCTATTTACCAAGAGAAGGCACTTAAGTAATTTTTCTTAATTATTAGAAACAAAAAAAAGACAAAAAGGAAGAAAAAGTGAGTAAACAGTGTGTATTAGGCAACTTTCATCACTATAATGAAATAACTAGCTCAGGCTCCCAATTAGATGTTTTAAAGCCAAAGATCAGGAGGTACCATTAGTTAGACCTTTAGTGAAGCATCATGGTGGTGCATCATGGCTGAAACACATGTTGAGGAGGCCAGCCAGAAAGCCAGGGAGGAATAAGTGCTATCAATCTCATAATTTATAAGAACTGCTAGGAAGTCCCAAGAGAATGTACTTGCAAGCACAAGTACACAAACAAATACAATTCTTAAAGCATCCATTTTTTTTCTGATGACATGGACATGAAAACCTCCCATGAGGCCCACCTCCCATAGGTTCTATCACGTTGCTAGAGCGGCCATCTGTGGGTCAAACTTCAATCACAGTAATCAGTGAAGAGCAATCATGTGAAACCTAAACCTCAGAATATGGCTCTATCAGATATGGAATCCTCTAAACACGAAAACTCCTGCCACGAGTTTGCCACAGTGTCAACGTGTTATTGCAAGTTTGTTCCTAAGGAGTCCCAAAAAAGCCAAATAAAACATGTATTTATATACATAGACATTTTACAAATGGAACAAGCCAAAGAAGAACATCTGTTTGACAGTCATTGGACTGAGATGGGCAGCTGGGTCACTGAGTAACTGGTTTTCAAATGCAGATCTTAATCCTGTTATTTTTTCAGAAAATTGTTTACACATTTGGTCAGGAATACAAAGTTCTTTACAAAAAGCTGTTTTGAATATCCTTACAGGGATCAGTTTTGACATGATTTTCCTTTACAAGCATTAAAAGCTGTAATCAAGAATCAGAGAAATTCTGGGTAATTATAGCAAATACATTTCTTAAATATATGTAGACCATTAAAATATGGCATATACATATATACATGTATATACAACTTTAAGAAGAAAATGTGTAGTGATCAACTTTGATATATTATTTTCAGAAACAAACAAATCTAACAAATTGAAACTAGGTAAAGTTATGAAGAATATATAGTTTAAATCATAAATTCGATTACAGAATATATAGTTTAAATCATAAATTCGATTACAGACAGAGAATATTTACCCCTTTAACAGAAGAGGTATCTTTTCACATATCCATGGAATATTTAAAAACAACTTACGTACCTCTCTGAAGATGAAAGGCTTTTGCTGTGGTTATCGCTCTGTGTAAATAAAGTTCTGATTGGCCAGTGGCCAGGCAGGAAGTATAGGCGGGACAAGAGAGAAGAGAATTCTGGGAAGTAGAAGGCTGGAGAGACACCACCAGCCGCCGCCATGAGAAGCAACATGTAAAGACACCGGTAAGCCACAAGCCATGTGGCAAAGTATAGACTAGCAGAAATGGGTTAATTTAAGATAGAAGAAGTAGATAACAAGAAGCCTGCCACAGCCATACAGTTTGTAAACAATGTAAGTTTCTGTGTGCTTTCTTGGTTGGGTCTGAGCGACTGTGGGACTGGCGGGTAAGATAGATTTGTCCTGACTGGGCCAGGCAGGAAAACTCTAGCTACAGGCTTTAATCTAATTATAATCTAAAAAAGATTGGAAAGTATATTTATCAAATAGGATTGTTTTGTTCTACCTGCCTAAACATTGCCCACTCTCTTCTTACGATCCCAAGAGCTAACAGGAAAGGAAGCGTCAGAAGAGGAACAAATGCCTTAGGATTCATAACTGCTTGTCTACTCTGCAAACGACAAGCAGCCAAGAGGCAGTGAGACAAGGTTAGAATGTTAGTCGATAACTGGTTTGATAGTCACGGTTCTGTTGAGCTAAGTGACTTCCCAACAGTACATCTGGAGATTTGTAGCCGACAGCCTCTCCAGTGCCATTAATTCTAGATGCTGTGGAAGTCAGAGAGGTAAGACCTGTTCAAAGAATGTCTAACAGTATCTGCCTCCTAGGATTTCTCAGAGTTGCTGAAAGGGACTGAGAATCATGGGGTTGGGGGTATTGGAAAGGGAAAAGGTCAAGCAAACATGGCTGCAGGGATTTCTGATAGGAGAAAGGGGCTGTAAGCAGAGGAAGAAGAATGGACCCTGCAAGTGGGGATTATTTCATTTCATGGCGGAAGGGAACACTACGGAGGAACAGTGAAGTGAGTTCATCTCAAAGGATGAGCGCGACACCAAGAATGATGGGGCCAGAAAAGTGGGTATCCTCTCCTAGATGCACTACTTGAATTTTGTAAGACTTTTTGTGTCCTGACACGTTACTTGTATTTGAAATAAAGACATACCACCATTCATAATTGTATTCAGGTAGAAAGTTCCCAAAAGGAAGAAGTGGCCTCTTGTGCAAAATAATTCTAAAATTCAAATAATAAAAAAGTACTTTATAATGTTTAATTTTCTTCCCTAACATCTGTAAGTAATAAACTGTATCTTTTATCTCTCAAGAGAGCTAAATACAAATTGTTAGTTTCCAGAGGTGGGAGGGAATGAGGCATGGTAAAACAAGTCGCTTGTGTTGTTTACTACAAACAAGAAATAGTAAAATCCATGACAAAGTGTCAGTATCAAAGCTTTTATGAACATTCAGACACTTGTTTTCCATGGTTCATACTCACTGTGTACCTATTTAGAACAACATTATGATAAGGTGGTGAGCAATACCTTCTCTACTGAAGGCTGAGCTCCAAAAGGGGTTGAGTTCTATGGTCATTTTCTGAACTACTGTTGGGACTAAAATTCAATTATATTTCAACACCAGTAGTAGATATAGAAAAAATCAATTTGCAGAATTACTGAGTTTAAAGTTTACTTGATTTGGGGCAAAGCAGGGGACATTAGTATACAGCATGATACCAAGGAGATTTTATGGGTAAGTCTTAAAATGTGAATCCAAATCCCCATCTGCCACCGTATTACACAAATGTTTATTAAGAGGTTACTATGAGCCATGTACCATGGATATTACTTTTAAAAGCCAATTATGTTATTTTTCTTGTTTTGTATTGAACTGTGCATTAATTAGTTTTTTAGACAAGTATTTATTACTAGCTTCTTTGCTGCATGTTAGCTCAGTTTATTTCATACATGCTTCCCCCTCCACGAGCTCAGCAAACACAATTCCAAATACGTTTCATTTGTATATCAATTAACAAATTATGGGCTTGATTTAAGCTTCCTATTTATAATGACACGAATGTTAATGGATTATTTAACTAGCAAGAACTGTGTGCAGGTTAGTAGTTATAAAGTTGATGCTGGTTCCTTATTAAATCATCAAACATATTTTAACTCATTCAGGATACACAAGTAAACATCTGTCATTTAGTTCATCTTCATTCCCTAAGGCTGCTATTAAAGTAAAATCTACCCCTTGTCTCTTACTGACTTATGTTTACTGAACTCTAGTCTTTCTTGTCCTGTTCCTTTGAGATTTAGTGAGTTACATCAACTGTGGACAAAGCATCATGCTGGCTTCCTGGGTAGCTTGTACACACCCATGGGGCAATTATGGGACCAGACACAGTTAGCCAATGTACCCAGAACACACACTACAGAGATTGATCTCTAACCTCTTCCTGAGATCATTGTTTATATACTAAAACTGTAATAGGTTTAGATCCATAGAATGACTTTTATAATATATTAAAAGATTTTTGCAAGTAATATTCCCTAAACAATGAGTAATAAATATAAATAAGAAGCTACAGAAGCCATGTTTGCATTTATGCCTGTGATGTTCAAAACACAATGCTACACTGCTCATCTTGAGTATATTTTAGTTCAAGTATCCCTCAACCAGCATTAAAGAAATGATTCTAGGGCTTGTGAGCTTTCAATGATACTACATGGAGAAATGAATGTCTGGTCAGTAAAACAGGATATAGTTCACTCTATACTTTGCAGAGAAGGATGAAAGTGTGTTTCCCATAGTAGATATGATGTCATCAAGAGAATTCCAAAATAGACTGTACTTGAAGTTTTATATCTGCTTTTCCATGTGTGTCTAACAGCTAAGCCTAAAGCTTGGCAAACTCAAATCAAAGGTGTTACTAATCAGGGAAAATCAATCTAATAGTTAGCAATTTCAGTTATATGCCTAAGCTTCCATGAAAAAATAAGTAATCTAGAACATGTTACTGAATAAAACATAAGTGATGTAGTTAAGAAAGTAACATCCCAGTTTTCCAAAGTCCTTTTTAAATGGTAGACACATTCTTCTAATATGCTACCAAAATATATAAATATATTTACTTGACATTAAGAACATTTTTAAAAGCACAAAAAACATCCAATCTAGATTCTGATTGCTTAGCAAGAACTTGGTAATTGGAACTTAAAGGATTAAACACACAGTTCACAGTCTCATTTGTTTTTGAAGATTAAGGAGAACCTTCCACACTACCTGGATACAGTACCAGGACAAGGACCAGTTTTATGGATGTTTGAACCATGTTGGGGCTTATTACTCTGATTCTTCCTTCTAGAAATACTGAAGAGTTTTGTTTTGTAAACAAGGGCCTCCCTGAGTTGTATAACTAGTCCTGACAAGAAGGTTACCTATGATTTAGGTCAGGGCTCCTCAACTTTACACTCATGATCCCTTAACACCCATAACAAGTGAACTTCTGATTATGTTGAAAAATTTCAAAGATGTATTTGTTCAATCAATTTGTTCCAAATATTTTTTTATCTGAGTGTGGGATACACACCAGTAAACCAAGTACTCAGTTGGCTGAGGCAGAAAGGTTAAAAGTTCCAGTCAACATGGGTTACACAATGAGTTCTAAATTAACCTGGGATACTTTTTCCAAAAAGAAATATTTGGGCCCCCATGTCATATGTGACACCCCTATGACTAACTAAGTACATGACTCAGTCTATGAGATGAAGAGCCCTCTCCTGCTGCAGCTTATGAACCGAATGCCCGGGATCTGAGCTTCAGTTCCTCAGCAGGAGTCATTGCAAATAAAATATCACCTCCTACAGAACTAATATATACTATGTTGCCTATAATCACCTTTATCATTCTACTGAATGTATGATAAAATATAGGAAAACATCACATGAATCATTATCTTATGGGTTTCAAGGCATCAAATCTGATAATTCCGTAGATGCTCACTCAGGATAGATGTATAAGTTACTCTCCAGGAAGAAATTGGACAATGAAACTTTTCCCAAGCATGTATACACACATTTAAAATCTCGGGAGCTAAATGTGTTATTTACACAGGATAGAAAATATTTGGTGATGAAAGGAAGGTGGGGTGGTAGTGAAGAGATCACTGTGGCTTTGTCCCACCATTACACGCCCAGCCACGGTTGTGTGTATTCAAAATGAACATTGTTGGCAAAGTTTAGCCTTCAGCAAAAGTTTATTCTTCGTTTTATTCTGGAACTTTCCATCTGTAAGCAGGTGGACAAACAAACAACAAAATCCAGTAATATTTAAAATGTTTCCTGTCTATGACAGGTGATGCAGCATTTCTTTATACATAAATGCACATAATGAAAAGAACACCCATTTCTGCCTTTAAGAACATAGTGTACATTCATCCACTGGTATAGATGACCTATTTGAAGACACAAAAGGACACAACAGCTCAAGAGGTGCTGTAGAGGCCTCATGCACTTAGCAATTTCTGAGTCGACAGTGCCACCATGTGGTGCTTGATTATAAAATAAACTTCATTATTTTCACAGTAAAGGAAATACTGCATTTAAAACAGAAAACAAAACAATCACTATAAGAAAAAAGTAGGCAAGAGTTTTAGTAGAAATATTTTAAAAATAAGTGTGATATTGTTAAATTGTTTCTATATTATTTCTCCTTAGAATATAACTATCTTTATGCAAATGCATTGTTTGATTACTGCAGTTTGACTATGAGACTCAAGACAGGGAATAGAAGCTTTAAAATTTGCTCAACTTTCAACAAGTTCTTGCATTTCCATACAAATATCTCATAGTCTGTTGATTTCTAGCATAAAACTGAATGAAATTTTAATTGAGGATGTAGCTGGAGACCTTCTCTCCAGCCCCCAAGCCTTGTTAGTCCGACAGGCCACTTATAAAATAAACACGCAGATGCTTATATTATTTAAACTGCTTGGCCATTAGCTCAGGCCTACCATTGTCGATCTCTTACTCTTATATTTAGCCCATTTCTATTAATCTATACTTTGCCGCGTGGCTCGTGGCTTACTGGTACCTTACATATCCCTTGTCCTGGTGGCCACTGGCAGGTCTCTCTGCCTCAACCTTCCACTTCCCAGAATTCTCTTCTCTACTTGTCCTACCTATACTTCCTGCCTGGCTGCTGCCAATCAGTATTTTATTTATACAGAGCGATATCCACAGCATGGGGTTGTTTTTAATATACTGATTTATTTGAGCAGAATTGCTGAGTTTTTGAGGTCTTGGTCACATTTTATATCTCTCAATTATTTAGAAACTTTAGTTGATATTATCATTGTCTTATAACATATAGCACACATTTTATACCATTCATTATTTCAAGGTTGCTATATGTTATAGGAAGTTTTATTATAATTCTTAATGCATTTTAAGTGCTCATTATTATTATATAGAAATGTAACTGAGTTTTCTATAGTAAACTTATATCCTGAATCCTTGCCAAACTAACCTAGTGGTTTGAAATATTTTTAAATTCCTTAGGATTGTCAATCTACAGTGTGATGTTTCTGAGAGTAAATATGATTTTACTTTCTCCTTTCTGATTTGTGTCCTTCCGAAACTGCTAGGGCTGTGTGTTCTGATCCTATGAAGATTCTGACTTTGGTTACTAAGTGTTGTGTATACACACACACACCAAAAAAACAAACAAACAAAAAAAAAAAAACAGCAAGTTTTATCATACTGAAGAGTTTCCTTCCATTCCTAATTTTTATGATACCATGTTTTGAGATTTATTTTTAATTATGTATAGATGTGTGTGTGTCTCTACTTCATTATTTCTCCCCTTTACTAAAATTGCCCATATTATCTAAAATCTCAAATTTATTATCATATTATTGTTAATATTATCTTTTAGAATTTTTGAAGTCTGAAATCTGTTCTATTTCTGATATGGGCAACTTGTTTCTTTCCCATTTCATTATATTACAAGTAAAGACATCATTTTATTATTCTTTTAAAAATTAAACTGCTTTAGAGCTCATTAATTTAATATTTTTCTATTCCATTCATTTCTGCTTTTATTTTAATCTTCCTTGGGGTTTAGTGCTATCTTTTTTATGGATTCTAAGTAAAAATTAAGTCAGTGATTTTAGACATTTATATTATTAACTCAATTACCTAAAACCCTTTTCCTCACTTCCTGTTTTAGCTGTAGCTCACTCATTTATTATTCAATTTCAGGTGCTATTTATTAAGTCAGTAAATTAAGGAGTGTAATGTATTATCCTCTTGAATACTGACCAATAACTACAGTTAAATTAACTTTCAAACTGACTGTGTTCAATTTTGCAATAGAAATTTTGGTGTTAAGTAGTAAATGTCAATCAAATCATAAAGCATGCATATCTGTAACCAGGTTTATACGGACTACATCACCCATTCCAAATGAAAATCCAGCACAGAAAGCCTCTTGCATCACTACCAAAGTAAAAACTTAGCAGTAATGATTCCACTGTCTCTTCAAAATGCTGGCATTATTTCCTTTGAATACAAGCCTACAGTGGGGTTGCTGAACCATATGGCAGCTAGATTTCTTTCTTTCTTTTCTTTCTTTTTTTTTTTAAGCAACCATACTACTTTTCAGACTGATTGCTTTAATTTATAGCTCTAGCAGAACATGAAGGCTCATTTTCTCTATGTCTTTGCAATGTTTCAAACTTTTAGTCTTTTTATAATTATCTGTCTTACTGGAGAAAGTAATAACTCATTGTACACCTACTGAGATAATCACAGGATTTTTGTTTTCCATTAGTGTGCTACCCTATACTTGATTTCACGTGGAGGCATCCTTGCATCCCTGAGATGAATCCTTCTTGAATCTGGTGAATAATCTTTTATGTGCTGTTGGAGTCAATTTGTTAGTTAGTATTTCATTGGGAACTTTTGCATCTATATCCATCAAGGACACAGGCCTACAGTAGGATTTGTTGCTATTGATGTATCATTGGTCAGTATTGATATCCTGTTACTATTGGTCTCATAGAATGTGATTGGAGAAATTCTCTCTTCTAATTTTTGGAATAATGAATTAATCTTGTCTGATTATGAGCTGATCTTTGGTGAAAGATTTTTTTTCCTTTCTTTTTTTTTCTTTTCTTGTTTTTTTTTTTTTTTTTTTTTTTGGTTTTTCGAGACAGGGATTCTCTGCGTAGTTTTGGTGCCTGTCCTGGAACTCAATTGGTAGCCCAGGCTGGCCTGGAACTCACAGAGATCCACCTGGCTCTGCCTCCCGAGTGCTGGGATTAAAGACGTGCGCCACCACTGCCCGGCTAGATTTTTTTTTTTTTTTTTTTTTTTTTTACTGCTGATTCCTTCTTATTACTCAGTGTTTGACTGTTCTTACTTTCTGTTTCCTCATAATTCAATCTTAGTAAGCTCTATGTGTTCAGGAATTTCTTCACTTTTCTAGTTTGTCAATTTTCTTTGCATGTGGTTAACCACAGCACTCTCTAATGATTCTTTGTACTTCTGTGGTACAGCACCTAATGTTTCTCTATTGACCCTGGTTATGTTTTTCTGAGCCCTTGGTTTTAGCCTAGTCTACAAGGTTTGTCTATGTGTTCTTTCTAAAGAACTGGCTCTTTTAATAATCATTTGTGTTATTCTTACTTTATGATTTTATTGTTTTGAGTTTCAAATTCATTTGTTTCTTCCCTAGTCTTTATGATATCTGCCATTCTGCTGACTTTCAAACTATGTTCAATTTTGCAATAGAATATTGTTCTATTGTTCTTATTTGCCTGCTTCTTGAGACCAAGTAATAAATCATTTATGTGAGATTTTTTTTACCTCTTTAAGGCAGGCACTGTTTGTGGTAAACCTCCCTTTTAGTAGCGATTTCTGCCATTATCCTGTTGTATCTCCATGGTCAATTGTTTTAAGAAATCTCTTTAATTCACCTTTGATTTCTTCCTTGATTTACTGGTTGTTAGAGAGTAAGTTGCTTAGTTTCCAAATATTTTAATAGTTTCAAAAGTTTTTCAATTCTACTTTTATTTTATTGTGATTAATAAAAATATGATTTCAGTTTTTCCAACTATTTTGAGACCTGTTTGTGACCTAACACGTGATCTATTCTGGACATATTTTGTGTACTGAAAAGAGCATGTATTCTGTAATTACTGGGTGAAATTTTTACAGATAAAGGCTGGCTGCTTCTGTTTAGAGATACAAACTAATTCTTCTATTTCTTTGTGTATTTTTATTAAACTAATTAAAACTCTATACTGTAATCATTCCCCTTGCCACACTTTGAAACTATGGTGCCTGAATTATATATTGTCTACTCCCTAACATATCTAATCCTAAACATACCCCTAGACCATGTGGTTGTTAATTTTTATGGTTTTGTTTCAAGGTCTTTATGCTAAAGATATGAATGCTTTATGTTCTGTACTTAAATATTAGATCATTCTAAATTTGTCTGTGTTCATATTTGTATCAGATGGAAGTCCCAAAGATTCTTTTTTTTTTCTACTGATTTCTATAAATAAAGTGTAATCTGGCACCTTCCTCTGTTTCTTCCTTCTCCTTCACATCCATTTTCCTTCTTAAGGCTTTCCTCTGGCACCTTTTCTAGTGCATATCTGCTGTGTATGGGCTCAGCTTCTCTTTGTCTGAAAACTGCTTCTCTCTTTAATTTCTATAGGACACCTTGGCTTAGTACTGGTGTTCACTGGAACTTTCCTCTTTTCCTTCAATGCTGTGAAATGTTAGACACACCCTCCTAGCCCATAAGGTTTTGACTGAAAGCCTGAAGCCAAGGTACCTGGAAGACCACATGCTTTTTGTTTCTGATTTGCTTGCAGGTTCAACGACCTTGTCTTTGTCTTTCATGTCTGGGGGATTAGATTATATTTTCAGTAGGCAAAGTTGGATTCCATTTGCCTAATAACGTCTGGACTTCCTATACCAGGTATTTGCTTCTTTCTGTGGGTTTGGAAATTTTTGTGATTTGAGTTGTTTGAATAAACTTTCTATCTCATCATACTTTTTTGAGTACTTCTCAAATATTATCAACCAATTCATAAATCTTTGTTGTTATCCAAAATTCTCACAAACTCGTTTTTTCTAACTACTCATTCTTTTTCCCCTCTGACTACTTACTGTCAACTGCCTTGTCTTTGGTTGAACTCATTAATTGTCTCTTCTCTTGCTACTGATGTCTTCTATCACATTTTAAAACTATGCTTGGTGTATAGGGTTTTTTAATTTTTTTTTTTTAATCTCAAGGATTCCTATCTTGTAGCCAGAAGTTTTCCTGGTCCCACCCGGCTCACAGCTGCTCAGACCCAAATAAACACACAGACACTTATATTAATTAAAACTGTTTGGCCTAATGGCTCAGGCTTCTTGCTAGCTAGGTCTTACACTTAAATTAACCCATAATTCTTATTTATGTTTAGCCATGTGGCTTGGTATCTTTTCCCAGTTCTGCCTTCACATCTTGCTTCTCATGGCTGTGGTGGCTGCAGCTGGCAGCATCTCCTGACTCAGCCTTCCACTTCCCAGAATTCTCCTCTCTGCTTAAGCCGCCTACACTATACTTTCTGCCTAGCTGCTTGACAATCAACGTTTCATTTATCAATCAATCAGAGCAACATATTCACAGCATACAGAAAGACATCCTAGGCACTTCCCCTTTTCTTTTTTTCAAAGAGGAAGGCTTTAACTTTCACATAGTAAATTATGTATAACAAAACAATTATCAAGCAAGAATTACAGTTACAATATCTAGTCTATTTGTTTTTGGCAAAATTAAAGAAGATATCCTATCTATCCTATATTTGTGAGTCTAAGGTTTCATATCTAACTTATCTTTTATCATAACTAAGGAAATTATAACTATCTCTAGTCTTCAACTACTTCAAAGACCTCAGAAGGATATAATATTACCTGAGAAATGGGAGAAGGATGCAAGCAACTTCCAGGAGTCTTGGGAGAGTAGATAGAGATAGCTGGCAGTCTAGCCAGTCATTTTTAATTGCTTCCTATTCACAAAAGTTTTAGTTTTTTGTCTGGTTGGTTGGTTGGTTGGTTGGTTGGTTTGTTGGTTAGTTGGTTTTGTGTTTTGTTTTGTTTTTGTTTTCCTATTCAGTATTGTGTTTTACCTTGAGGCTATGAGGAGGAGGATGCAAAACTGGTCTTTCCTTGGAATCTCCAAACTGTAAGCACTTCTAGTAGTACAAAGTCTGGATGGCATGTCCATGAAGATCAGATGGAGGTGCCCAAGAATTAAAAGTACCCATGCCAGTCTTCTTTCGTCTGTCTCTGTGCCTGTCTTTGCAGACGTTGTCATCAGCCTTATTTTCTTTGCACTAATAGTCACATCAACTATTTCACCACTGGGTGGCACCCAGGTCCATGATTTCAGGGAGTTTGCTATTGGGTCATTGTCACTATTTCAGTGCAAGAGGGCAATGCAAGCCCACGTTTATCTCAACTTGTCAGTAATGTTAATGGTGAACCAGGAGGCATATGAAGACCTAATTCATTTCCAGGAGTTTTCATGGGGCTGAGGAAGGTCCAGATGCCTTTCGCACAGCAACCAATGTGTGATGGAGCACTGTGTGGATCTACAAATGGCAAACTCATTATGGATAGACCAGCTCCAGACTAGGGTCACATCTATAGCCAACAACCCACCAAGCTGGTCAGGACCTGAGCCTAAAACCTACCAAGGCAGACACAACAATGGGAAAGACAATCCATGCTATTATGGACTGCTGCTGAGGTAGACATGTGGCCCTAGACCACATTAATCAGCCACAGGTGAATCTGTCTGGAGTCGAAGTCTGATGGAAGAGGACCAGTAATCAGTGCTGCTACTCATACCAGCGCTTGCTGTAAGCTCTGTCTTAGCCCAAGCAAACTAATTTTTACACCATACTATGTTGCCCAAGTCTTAGAGAAGTAGTGAAGAGGTAGTCCCTTGGACACTAAGTATGACACTACATTAGACCACACCTGGGTCTCACAAGCCTCAAGAATCTAAAGACTTACAAGGTGTGCCCAGGGTCATATCATATGCAGTGGACAATGTAAGTAAAAATTCCCATCTGTGCCACTGGGTGTAGGTCTCTGTTTGGAACCAGGCCAAGTCTGGAGAGAGCCTTTGTCAGTGAGCAATAGCCTTGGTGGATATGGCTCTGATGCTGGTGGTTATAGGGTAAACATTGCCTTGCCCACCAGGATGGTGCTAGGCAGAATCACACCCAATGTCACAACTGCAGGGTACAAACAAAGAGTAAGGCCTCACTAGAGGTCTGTCTCACCAACATGCAGGATATTTGTCTGAGGCCCAAGTCATTCTGCAAGCTCTCTCTGTGAAGGCCTGCCTGTGTCTAAGAACATTCATTTTCCGTCTGAACTGGGCTTCACTTCAGCAGCCCCAGCACTCAGCAACAAGGCACAACCTGGTGTTAGTTTTAGGCTCTGTTCTTCCAGTGAGTGGAAACTTGGACGGCTGTCCAAATTAGAAGAGGCGTGGTATAGCTGGTCAACTTTGTATCTAAGGCAATTCAACATGCCAGCTGAAGACTGGCTAGGATTAAAGGTTGTGTGGCTCTACACAATACTGTGTTTTCTCTCCCAGGCTTCCATAGTAGAAAGTATCTATCTCTTGACAATTGCAGGAGGTTGTGACACATACAACCTTCCTTCCTGCCTTTTCAGTGTGTCTTTCCTCATTACATTAACACAAAGCACTACAGCATCTCACCTATCTTCTTTAGCTCTTGTGAAGGAAGTTTGCATATGGCATGCTAATATGTGTTCAAGTTGCCATGGCTGTCACTGTAAGATCAGCCACCATCTTACCCCATGTCCCATTCTTGCACAGTTTTTTTAACCTTGTGTGTATGTGTGTGCGTGTATGTGTGTGTGTGTGCGTGTGCGTGTGTGTGTGTGTGTGTGAGTGTGTGTGAGTGTGTGTGGGTAGGTGTGTGTGTGTGTGCATGTATGTGTGTATGTGTGTGTGCATGTATGTGTGTGCATGTGTGTGTGTGTGTGTGTGCATGTATGTGTGTGCATGTATGTGTGTGTGCATGTATGTGTGTGTGAGTGTGTGTGTGTATGTGTGTGTGAGTGTGTGCATGTATGTGTGTGTGCATGTATGTGTGTGTGAGTGTGTGTGTGTGTGTGTGTGTGTGTGTGTGTGAGTGTGTGTGTGTGTGAGTGTGTGTGTGTGACAGCATCTCATTGTGTAGGGCTGGCTGGCTGGAACTTGCTGTGTGGACCAGGCTGACCTCAAACTCACAGAGACCCACCTACCCCTGCCTCCAAAGTGCTGTATTGAAGCTGTACACCACCACACCCAGCTTTCACTTTTATTCTGCTTAAAAGTTTTTTAATGCCCCTTTATGATGTGTTCTTTATCTTATGGCTATAAATTATTTAAATGAAGCATCTTGTAATTTCCATTTTCTCCATGTATTTACAGATTTTATTAAATGTTTTATTAGTACTCATTTTATTTACACAATTTCATTATTATTAGGCCTATTTGTGATTTCTTGAAATATTTTTGATGTTATCAATATGTCCCTTCAATTTGTCAGTGTAGTCAGATTACATGATTAATAAGCAAGAAACTATAATATACTTCTGGGTTTTTTTCTGTCCCTGTGTGACTGCTATCATTTTGATTTTGACTTATACATATATTTTGCTCCTCAAATTGCTATTATATTCTAACATTTGAATATTTTTTATTAAAAATACAAAGCTTGGCCAAGTGTAGGGGTGAACTCCTTTAGTCCCACATCCTGGGGCAGAGACAGATGTGTTGTGTGATATTTTGTTTGTGTTTGGACAAATAAAGTGTGCCTGGAGATCAGAGGACAGAACTAGCCACTAGATAACCATAGAAGCCAGGAAGTGGTAGTACACACCTTTAATCCCAGCACTTGGGAGGTTCACACCTTTAATCCCAGCACAATCGGGAGGTGGAGACAGGAATATAAGACAGGTAGAGACAGGATCTTTTAATCTGAGGATCCAGAAGGTAAGAAGTGACTAGTGGCTGCTCCTTTGCTTCTCTGATCTTTCAGGGTATTACCATGATATTTGACTCCTGATTTGTAATGATAAGACTAATTAGGATCATGATACACAGATGGATATCTGTGAGTTGAAGGCTAGCTGGTCTACATGGTGAGTTTCAGGACAACCAGATCTACATAGTGAGACCCTGTCTTGATGGATGGATGGATGGATGGGTGGGTCTTTGTGTTTGCCTAAGGCTCCACCCCATGACATTGCTCCTTAGTCAGATCTTACTAGAATATTTATTGAAATAAATTTCTGATCCCAATGGATTTCCAAGCTTTGCTTTAATCTAAACTTGCAATCATTTCAGGGGACACAGTAGTGTATGATGCCTCCCAGGTTTCAAGTGTGCTCTGGTGTACCTTGGCTTGCTGGGTTTCTCGTCAGGATCACATGATCACTCTTTCTTAGTTCTTACATGTGTAAGTGCAGTTTTTGCTCTTTCTTTGGTTGTCTTTAATATTTTCTCTTTATCATGGTTTGGAAACTTTATAATACACCTTTATGTGGTTTTCCTAGTGCTTGTCTTGCTTGGTTATTTGGCTTATACCATTTAGGGAAGTCTTTTGCTCATTGTTTCTTTATATATTTTTCCATACTTCTCCCTTCTTGGGGTATATGAATGAGTGTGTGAGTGAATATTGTGTTCATCTTGAAACCGGGGAACCCCCAGCCACAGTCTCCACTGGCTATGGTGGACCCCCATTGCAGGCCCAAATTTCCAGCCACCTCCCACGTCTGCAGCTTGAGATATTTTTCGAGATAGGACCACCACCATCAGGTGCATCCTGGGGCTGTGTGAAGACGGCATGTTTTTTCACGCCCGACAGGATGGCTGGGCGTTAAGGGCTCCCAAGGAGTCTGCCTCACACAGCAAGGGGGGAGGGGCAGCCCCCCCCCCCCCCCCGCTTATCCACTGACGAGCTGATAAGGCAGCTTGGCCAGAGATCCGTCCGGCCTCTGGGAGGTCTTAGCTCCGGATCACATTTATTTTTTTAATTTTTAATTTTTGCCTCTCTGCTGCAGACATGGGAAATAAGGCTTCCAACTCGATCAGTCCTAGCTCTCCTTTAGGCTGCCTCCTTGAGGCTTTGAAACCTCTTACCTTAATGCCTTACTTAAAGAGTCCTAAGCTTATCTGTCTCTGTACTGAGAGATGGCCCAAGTATGCTTTAAAAATAACAAAAAATCCCAATCTTTTATGGGAGTTATCTAATTCTGGCCAGCAAACAGGCAAATGGAAAGAGTTGCTCTTTATCTTAGCTTTCTCTCTCTTAATAAAGCTCTAGAAAGGTAACCATGGCTAATGATTCTTCCGCCAACCAGCACACACCTCCAGCTGGCCGCTGTGGGTGGTGGCCAGCCATGAGAAGCTCAGCTTTCCACTGCTGATACTGCCACGATTTTTCACAGTGAGTCTGCTGTTCTAATGGCTGAAATCTGAGCTATATGTTTGCGATGGACAATCCCGGGGGTTGTCCTCAGGTTGTGCTGGCATTGGCAGGCACATTTTTGCTCCCTACGAGAAGGAGCAAAAATGGCATCTGGGGTCTACTGGGTGGACCATAGGCAGCGCAGTCGCAGCTCTTCCCATCCCTTGATGAAAAGGGGGGGGGGGTGCTTGAGCTGATCTTAGAACTTACTTCATTCTTGGGATGCCTGAGTTGAAGTCTGATCCTGGTTTGTATTTTTTTTTTTTCATTTTTTATTTTTCACTCAGCTACAGCCATGGGACAAAGGGGGATGAGGCAGGTACCAGTAAGTCTGGCCGCTTAACAGCTTTGCAGTACTGGTAAACCTGACCACATAACAGTGTGGCAGGTACTTCAGCCAGCAAATGGGAAAATAAGAGTAGCTTCATCTCCAAGCTTTCTGCTAAAGCTCTAAACCCTTTCTTTCCTTTCCCACTAAGGCGTCTGCCACGTGTAACCTTTTCTGACTTTCGGGCCGGTGGTGGGCGGGCTCAAATGCGCGTGCTTGAGCAGTTTCTAAGACTCGCCCTAATTCACCTTAACTCCATCCACTCATTCTCAAACTGCCTTGAGAACCACAGACAGGTCTAAAAGCAGCTGAGATCTAAACAATTAAGTTTATAATAATCGGGATGTCTCCTAAGCCAAAAAAAATCAGCTTATAGCCTCAGGCAAGTCTTCCAAAGGATTGGTTTACAGCCTGCCTACTGGCAGATCTTCTAAAAGCTGTCCTTTAGCCACCAATCATCAGGAAAAATTCAGGACACAGAGTAAAATCCGTCTCTTGTTCCCAGCTAAAAGTTAAGTATCTGGAGAACAAGGCTCCTGACCCCATGGGCAAAAGAGTCATCTGTGGCATTTAAGGTGTGCCAGGGAAGAGATAGAAGCCCCAAAACAAAATTGCCAAATGCTGGCACTCGCTGACTCCCGAAAGCTGTTGGGTCCCTGTTTTAAGTGAAAAAGGCCACGGGCTAGTGAATGCCCTGCCCATCAACAGCCTTGTCCTTGTGCTGCCTAGAAAGACAACCAGTCAGCTGACTGCCCCCAGGTGCCAAGACACATGGTACATCAAGCTAAGACCTCCAGCAAACCTAGGCTTGGCTACAGACACAGCAGGGAACCCAGAACTCAGCAGAGAAGCGATCAGTTTCTTTCCTTCTGGACACCAGAGCCACTGACTCAGTCCTGGGAGTTTTAGGATGTCACTCCTCCTTTCTATTGTCGGGAACAGAGGACAGCCTTACTTACCTCACCAGATTTAATTGTACTTTCAGAGTTACTTAAGGAGAAAGATTTCCAACTAAGATAAGAGCTCATTGTCTCACTTTATAGTTACCACCTGTGTTTCTCATGTGCATACAGACAGGGCCATGATTTTTGCCTTGTCCCTAATTCAAAATAATAAGTTCTCTTCCACTCTCAAGCTCCAGAGGACACCAGGATCCACTGCCTTGTCACCAATTCCAGAGGAATAAGGTATCACCCCTTCCTTTCCCAACTAGGGCCACACAGGGCCGGAGGCAAAAGGGACCATCAAAATATCCAGGTGGTAAGGATATAACAGTGTATCACTGTTCAATACTCAGCAACTGATCACCTGTGTAATGCTAAACTAACGAAACAAACAGGTGCCTTAAATAAACCACCTGGAATAATGCTTGTCTCAGGTAAAAATCAAGCAGAGTACTAAAACATCACAGCCACCTTTTTAACATGTCTCCATCCAGACAGGCCAGATCTACCTCAGATAAATGTCAACTCCAAAAATAAAATAATAATGAGTCTTTTCTCTAAGCTTTTATGTCACCAGTGTCTTGTCAGACAGAAGGTACCCAGCTACACCATGAACGATGGACAGCTGCAGAACAGGCATGACAGAACTTCATCCCAGGACCAGCCACACCATGAAGGATGGACACAGCTGCAGGACTTCATCCCAGCACTTCAGGAGCCAGCTTCCCCATTTCCCCCAAGAACCAATCGACGTCCACCATTCAGCCTGAAGCAGTCTTTGAGAGAAACGGTGCCCCATACCCACCCATCCACATTTTTTTTTTCTTTTTTAAGAGAAAATAAGTCAGGAATGACAGGAAATCACAACATGTCCACACGGTTGGGCTTGCCCAGCTGACCGCCTAATTATTTCCGGTTCAAAATAGCCATTTCCAGGTCAGAACATCTCGCGTGACTAGGACTCCGTGGCTTTACATGGTTGCATAAAGTGCACGCGGCCAAGTAATCTACGCGCATGCATGGAGTAGCCACATGCGGTCCTCTAAGCATGTGCGGCCCACTCTTTAAAAAGCCAGCGCCATTTTGCACAGGTCTCTCTCCTCTTCTTCTCTTCTCTCCTCTCCTCACTCACGTGTATGCTTCACACAGGCCTGTCACCTCTATCCTCTATCGCCGCTAAATAACTAACATACATGGGTTGGTGTGTAAGTGTGTGCAGGGGTGCACACATGCACCTGCCTGCCTGCCTGCCTGTTTCCTGTAGGGTTTTGTGTATGTACTTCTTTCTAATGTTTTTCTTGTTTTTCTTTGCTTTGCTTCTTTGCTATGATGGTGATGAGACTCCAGAACATGTGCATGCTAGTGAAAAGCTCTCACACTGATGCACAGTCTTAGCTGTTGGTGTTTGTTTGTTTCTATGTCATTTTTAATATTTGTATTACTGTGTCCTCAAATCATTTATCTTTTTCCCTGCATCTCATATGTAGGTTATTCATGAACATAAGATTATGAAAACTGTGTCTCTCACCCCATCGTGTCTCTTTTTCCGACATTCTTGCTTCCTGGTTGGTACTCACACTGTTCTTCTTTCTTTAGATGTCTATCCATTTTTCTTTACATACCAGACACTGTGAGTTTATGTTACTGAGAACTAAATGATGCTGCACGTATTTAAGGAATACTGACCTTTTTTCTACTAGACACCAATGCAACTTGGAGATCAGCATGATATGTTCAGGTTTGTTTATAGCTTTTTTTAGGGTTTATTCTAAGCAAACAAGCTTCCACCACTAAAGCATGACCCTTTTGGGGTTTCATGGTTAGCAGAAACTCAAAATAATTCCTTACATTTTTAGTTCTGAAAGTACTCCTCTCTTATTTAGTTTCTTGTATCCCTGGTCGTTTTTATTTACTTAGCTTAATAGATTTTTTAACTTTACATGTACAGATTTGTGTTCTGCCAAAGACTCGTAGGGAAGACCCTACACAGATTTCTGGAATATTCTCTATGTATAACAATATCCTCTCATGGTTGACATATAATCTCTGACTTGCATATTTCATTAGGTAAAAATTTTGTGACATTTAGGTCTGAAATGGAAGTTTGACTTGATATGAGAAAACATACTCTTTCCTTACAAATACACAATTTGACAGGAGAAAAAAACTATCTAATTTCACATCTACATAAATTATTGAAGTTGACTTCCAAAAGAAGCTAGAATCCAGGTGTTGAGAACCAAGAGAAACCTGCATTGAGAGGCAGGAATTGGAGCTGTGTAGCCCATTAGGCCAAAGCTCTGAGGCTGCACCTTTAGCAGAAACACAAGAGGGGTCAATGTTTCAGGCTCTGTATACAAGGGGCTTAACCCAGACTTCTGCCTAAAATCAAACATTGGACCTACTGGGAGCAACCTCCCCCCTTTTCTCAGCAGTTCATATAGATTCGTCCAGGTCTGTAGATGAAAATGCTCCTAGCCTTGAATTCTTCCTTATGATCCTTGTAGAAATTCTGAACCAGACATTAAATACGATAAAAATTTTTCTTTGGAAAAGAAAGATACCCATGAAAAGACAGATTCCTATGAATCTATCCCTCAAAAAAATGCCTCATCTCTTATCCTCCTCAGAGACTATCACAGAACACTTTAAAGTATGGAATAGGAAAATAAATTTTAAAACAGCTTTCAGATATTTGTTAAAATACAACATAATGCTGATTCCTTAACATAAAAGGAGCATGCAGAATATAACAAATGCTGTTATTGATCTCAGATATCTAGAATAGACTAAAAGTATGAAAAAAATCCAAACACAAACACATAGCCCTGTGATCTTAAAGGATTAAAGAGGTGAAAATCAAAGACTGAGAAATCAAAGTATCAAGAATTTTCTGGATATAGAGCTACAGATAGAGATATAAGATACCTTTAAGTAATTCTATTGCTTAAATAGAATTAAAAAATAAAATTATTACTGGTATGTTGAATTTTCTATAATGAAAGTGATTTTCCCATTGTCTTTGATGCACACAAGTTTTATGTCAACTTGGCATAAGCTAGACTCATTTGGGAAGAAGGATTCTCAATTAAAAAAAAAAAAATTCTCCATAAGATCTTCCTATAGGCAAGTCTGTAGTGCATTTTCTTTTTTTAATGTTAATTTCTTTTTTAATTTTATAATTTAATTTAATTGTACATATCAGCCATGGGTTCCCCTGTCCTCCCCCTCCAAACCCTCACCCCCACCTTCCTCCCAACCCAACCCCCATTCCCATTTCCTCCAGGGCAAAGACTCCCCTGGGGATTCAGCTCAACCTGGTAGATTCAGTACAGGCAGGTCCAGTCCCCTCCTCCCAGGCTGAGCAAAGTGTTCCTGCATAAGCCCCAGATTCCAAACAGCCAGCTCATGCACTAAGGACAGGTCTGGGTCCCACTCCCAAACAGTTCAAGCTATTCAATTGTCTCACTTATCCAGAGGGCCTGATCCAGTTGGGGGCTCCTCAGCTTTTGGTTCATTAGTTCATGTGTTTCCATTAGTTTGGCTATTTGTCCCTGTGCTTTTTCCAATCTTAAGTCTCAACAATTCTCGCTCATACAATCCCTCCTCTTTCTCGCCAATTGGACTCCTGGAGCTCCACCTGGGGCCTGGCCATGGCTCTTTGCATCTGCTTCCCTCAGTCATTGGATGAGATTTCTAGCACGACAGGGTGTTTGGCCATCCGATCACCAAACTAGGTCAGTTCGGGCTTTCTCTCGACCATTGCCAGCAGTCTACAGTGGAGGTATCTTTGTGGGTTTCTGGGGACCTCTCTAGCACTTTGCTTCTTCCTGTTCTCATGAGTTCTTCGCTTATCATGGTCTGTTATTCCTTGAATGGGAGTGTGCAGCCCACTGTAGGTGGTGGTATACCTAGGCAGATAGTATTGGCATGCTATGTGCTGAAGGAAAGAAGCTGTGAGAGCTAGCAGGGAGCAGGATAGTAAGCAGCATTCTTCCATGGTCTCGGCTTCAGTCCTTCCCTCCAGGGTCTTTCCTGAGTCACTGAACTGACTTCTGTAAGTGGTGGGTTGTGACCTGAGAGCTATGGAATGAAACAAACTCTTTCCTTCCCACGTTTCGTTTCAGTCTTGGTGTTTTATCACAGCAGCAGAAGCCCTAACTGACAATGCCCATGTCCTACCCTACGTCAAAATAAGAGACATCCATTTGTTAATAACAATGCCCATGTCCTACCCTACGTCAAAATAAGAGACATCCATTTGTTAAAAACATTTTTTTTAGAATAAGCCTTTGGTGCATATCCAAATTTTTAATTATTTTAACTTCAGTTAAATTGCCAAGTTACATTATGTTTGTTTTGATTTTTCAAGAGAATACTTATTTTGGAAATTTATAATATTAAAATTGGGTATCCTTTGAAACTCACAGTCTAACACAATATTTACTTCTTGATTTTTATTAAGTAGATTAGTTGATATTCTTAAAAGTACAGAAAATGTCAATCAATGTCAATTTCATTATTTCCTTAAGGTTTGCCAAATACTTCTTTTAATATAATCCAACTTTTAAAAACATTTGGAATAACTATTGCTACATCTGTCTCCACATTCTAGGCCAAATATAAAGAATAAAATTGATATTAGAAGTATAGTTAGCCAATTTGCACATTTACATCACTCTAAGTGTATCTCTCTTAATTTAATTGAAACCTCAGTAATATGATATTAAATGAAGAAAGAAAAACCAGCACTATTTACAGCCACTGGCATAATTCATGGGGAAGCAAAACTGACACTTTCGATCTTTATTAAATGTTCAATTAAGAGCAAAAAGTAGCCAAAGGCTGAGCCCCAGCGATGCAGAAGACCATACTGGTTGGAGAGAGAAACATCAGCTAATTCACAGAAATAATGAAAAATTACTGATGTAATGAAGTCTGCTGCATCCAAAATTGCTCCTGGGTAATTTTCCAGTAAGAGTAAACGAGGAAAATGTCACATTTATCTAAATTGAATGTGTGTCAAGTCATGAAATAAATTATGAAAAGCTAACTAAAGTTTGGAAACCAGAGACTAAGCCCTGCTGAATGTGCCTAGCATGCTGAAATCTGATTTCAGCTCTAAGACTCCAACTGCTTTTAAGGGTTTCTTTTTCTCTTTCTCTTTTGGCAGTAGTAGCTCTAACACAAGTCTCATATCCAGAAAACAGGTAGAATAAATCACAAGAATTAAAGAATTTGAAATGATTTTAAATGATGTACGTTAAACTAAAATGATTGGTTAACTTACGTGGTGGTGAAAATATTTACTTGTTTATTCACTTTTTTCTATCAGTACCAACAACTGTGCATTATATTGATAACTCATAACAACCAATAAGTCTGAATTAGTGGTTTTAGCTCATTGGTACAGCACATGCCTAGAACGAGTGAAGCTGAGTTTACAAAAAACAAAAACAAAAATCAAAACAAAGAAACTAAAAATTATTAAATCAAGGTAAAGCAGAGGGAGGATTAATTTTAAAGATAAGTTTAAATTTTTAAATTGACAAAGTATATGTATGTTAGAAAATAGTGATACCTCTCCTTTTTTTCCCTAGCAGAGCAAAAAATCACAGTCTTTGGGCTTTATCTTCTGTCACACCATTATTGCCACACTCTAGGCCGGGAATTGTGCCATTTCATGTGTTCTCAGTGATTTTCCACTTTCCAGTGGATTAACCTGAACAGTCACATGACTACAAGTGTTACTCAGTGCCTGTGAGTGAGTAAGAGAAGCATGAGCTCTCTTTCATGGACGTTGCCAGAGCATAGGCTGGAACCAGCAATGGAGCAAGTTAAAAAGTAAATTAGTAGAGAAGAGGTGAAAATCTAGTTGTTAAAAAAAAAAAAAAAAAAAAAAGGAAAAACATGTCTCACGAGTGAGCAGGCAGAAGGCTAGCTAGGCTAAGTGGCATTTGAAGAGGTGTGCCCTGCCACTCCAGGTATCCAGAGTGGAGAGTTCATCGTCTCTCTTTCAAATTCCACCCTGATTAAATATATACCTCTAGAAAATTACACTTCTAAAGCAAGCATTTCTGCATATGACACCCTGACCAGTTCTTCCCCCACTGCCTGCTCTGTGATTACAGATGGGCGTCATTTGCAGCCCACGAGATGCTAAGTTTTTTTCAGTACAGAGTCTTAGTACAGACTTTTGAGAGAGAGAATACATTTCTGTCGCTTCTAAGTGCTTACCACAGTTGTCTTCAATGCACTCAGCTTTTCCAGGGGCCAAACTCTGTAGAGCAGGTGGCTTTCCCCATACTAACTCCTGAGTCACACTCAGTATCTCTACTGCCTGCTTCTGGAAGTGTGTTGAAGCCTCTAGCTTTCCATGGAGCTGCCTAGTTTTGTATCAGGGTGCTTCTGGGAACAGTTCTGACTGACCAGCTGTCCCTAGAACCATAGGGGGCAGACTTCAGGTTACTTCCAAAACAAGGTCCATCTGCAAGGCACAGTGATGCCTCCATAATTCAGTGAACCACTGCTGTGCCCTCCCCAGGAGGCTCTGGATCTCAGCACCAAGGATCCGGCTTAGCCATGCAGTCTCAGCCTTCCATAAGACAGCCACTCCTTATACTGCTCTTGACCCTGGGTTTTATGGCACCATCTTTATTGTCAAGTGGTTCCTCATAACTCTACTGTCAGAGTGAGTTACTATTTTAAACTATCCTGGTTTAAATGACCTTGTCACTTATCTACCCTGACTGCACTCCTACTGAATCAAATCTGAAGCCCTACAATGAATGTTTGCTCCTTAGACCTTAGCCACAGCACAGGAGACAAAAACTGATCATCACTTAGTAGGAAGTATTCCTCCAGTCTATTACATAGGCTATTATTGTTGGCATTCTAGCCTGCCCCGTGGGCACCTGCCCAGTGTCCTGATATCATCTTACATAAAGTTCTGTTAAAGAAAAAACCCTCCCCCTTCTCTGTCTGTCCCTCTCTTCACAAGGTTGCACACCTCTGCTTTTCTCTCTTTTCCTCTCTTTCTCTATCTTCCCTCTCCCCTCCCCATTTAATAATAAAACTTCCTGTGTGGGTGCTGTGCCTGCATAGTGAGTGACTTTCTTCTGGTGCCCCCTTGGCTGCTACCTGCATGGCATCTCCTTGGCTCAAACCCACCAAAGCCTCTCCTGTGCTATTTCACAACAACTATAATGTATATCCTATTTTGCTTCTAATTATGGCATTTAATACAAGAATATAATGTATTTTAAATATATTTACCCTGCCCATTCCCTTCATGGGCCTTGGCTTCCAGCCACTATTGTTCTCTTTCTTCCTTGATGGTTTACTTTTTACTTTTATGTCTTTCAGAACACCTAGTTCTTCTTATTGAAGAAATTGTGGGGTCTAGAGAGATGGCTCAATGGTTAAGCATACTTGCAAAGGACCTGGGTTCAATTCCCAGCACCCACATGGCCACTCACAGTGGTCTATAACTTCAGTTCCAGAGGATCCAATGCCTACTTCTTACTCCTGTAAACACTGCATACACATGATGCAAACACATGTGCAGGCAAAAAAACAAAAACAAACAAAACAAACAAACAAAAAAAAACATACATGTAAAATGAAAATAAATACATCTTTACAAAAGAAATCAACAGCCCTGATTTCTAGGCCATAGCCTCCCGGTGCAGGCCTGGGGAAGAGACAGGTGCAGGAGAGAGAGAATGATGGGGGGGGGGGGCAGAAAGAGAGAAGGGAGGATTCTGTGTCTGGCTTTTAAGGATTCCCCTGCATGTGCACAGGTGGGCTTATAGAACTCCGCCACACATGCACAGATTGCATGACCACGCTGTGCACATTTGTGCAATCATGCAGCGCACTGATGACATAAGACATAAGACCCCTCACTTAGCTACTGAACTGCGCATGTGCAAGAATATAGCTGGAGCCGCAGAATCTTAACATTCCAGGGTTTTTGTTTATTATTTAATAAAAAAAAAGCAGGTGAACAGGAATAGGGGCATCATTTCTCCTGGAAAAACTGCTTCCAGCTAACTTGGTAGGCATCAGTTGACTCTTGGGGGAGTAAGGAAGGGGGCTTCTGAGGTAGACAGGCATCCTGGGATGGTGGGCTGTCCTGCTGCCTTAGATCTATCCATCATCCCTCTTGGCCTGGGACTCTGGCTGCTTATGTCTGGGAGACTGAAGCAGGTCTCTCCTGTCTGGATGGATTGAAGCTGGTTTCTGGAACTTAGGAAAAAATTTGAACATATTGAGAAGCAGCCATGAGAAAATTAAAGTCTTGGGCTGGTGACCATTGTAGTGTTTAGTATTCTGCTTATATTGGTGAGTGTGTGTGTGTGTGTGTGTGTGTGTGTGTATGAGAGAAAGAGAGAGAGAGAGAGAGAGAGAGAGAGAGAGAGAGAACATGTTTTTAATTTTTACCTGAGATAAGCCTTATCAGAGACAGATTATTTTAAAGCACCTGTTTCCTTTATTAGTTTAGCATCCAGGAGACACAGGTGATCAACTGCTGAGAGCATTTAAAAGTAACAGATTGTTATAATAAAGTCTGTTTTTGCAGAGCCCAGATACTTTTTGGTCTGGGGGTGTAAATACCTTTTAACTGTTCCTTACCACCTGGATATATTTGATGGTCCTTGGACTCTGGTGATCCTCTAACAGTTAGCTGAGTAGTTATTTAGAAGAGAGAACCAGGAAGAGAAAATCTTGTAGGGTGAGACCTCATTCTCTTGGAATTGGGGATAAGGCAGTGGATCCTAATGTCCTCTGGAACTTGAGAGAGAGCAGGGCCTTATCTGTGTCCCTGTGCATGAGAAGAAGCGCTTCTGACCAGTCTGGAGTGAGGCACATGGAGGGAGCAAATGAAATTAAAGCTCCTACCTTAGCTGGAAAACCTATTCCCATTAGATACCCCTGAAAGTACAATTAAATCTGGTGAGGTGGGTAAGACTGTCACCTTGCCCTGACAATAGGGAAATGAGGAGAGGTGGGACCCCAAAACTCTCTCAGGACTGAGTAAGTGACTTAGTGTCCAACAGAAAAGAAATAGATTGCCCCATGCTACATCCTGGGTTCCCTGTGAGCCCGTGGCCAGGCCTAGGAGATCTGCTGGAGATCTTCGTTTGATGTTCCCATGCATCTCTCTAGGTGGCACTTTGAACAAGGCTCAATTGATAGCCCAGCAGGGCATGCACTAGCCTGTGTGGCCTTCTAAAACAGGTACCTGGAAGCCCTTATGCAACTGCTCGGACAGCATGTGCCAGCATTTGGCAATTTTGTTTATGGCCTTTCTCATCTCTCCCCTGGTACCTTAAATGCCACAGCTGAAACTTCCACCTGTGAGGTCATGAGCCTTGCTCTCCAGGTGCTTAAGTTCAGCCCTGATGTCAGGAAGTTCTGGGAGACAAGAGAAGGATTTTATTCTGTGTCTTCAATTAGTTAGGTTTGTTGTTGTTTGTTTGTTTGATAGTTTGCTGGTTTGAGGATAGCTTTAAAAAGACATTCCAGGGGGCAGGTTGTAAAGTGATCTCTGGCTAGAGAGCCATCTGGATTATTATGATCCCAATATGGGTCCTGATCGTAAACTTATTTGCAAGCATCCTAGCCTGCTTCCAGACCTGTCCATGCTTAGTAGCCCACCTGGTACCAGAGATTATTGGGGTTCAAAAGCCATCATGCGGCCAGATTTACTGGTATCTGGGGATATTTAAGGCATTTCTCATTGGAGGAGAGGGACCAAGAGGAGGAAGCATGTTATGTCCCATGACTGCAGCTGAGAGAAAAAAGTAAAAAGTTAAAATAACAAATGGGGATCCCATCTGGACCAGAGGTGAGTGCCTGGGGTTATAGCCAGAGAGGCAGCTGCCCCTGGGTCTCACCACTGGACACAGGCCATCCCGGGGGGACCTGACCAACTTGGCCCCAGTTTCTGGCCAATCAGCCGGCCCTGCAGGAAGGCCCTTTTCCAAGACTGCAGGCAGACACTGCAGTCTCCACAAAATGACCCCACACCCTTCTGCCTGAGACCCCAGCCACTTCCTGAGAATCAGAGAGCAGCCCCCAGCTTCCATCCTGCACTGGAACTCCCATCTGGACCAGAGACCAGAGGAACTCCCATCTGGACAAAATAAGGAGACTCCAGGGACTTCCCGAGACTCAGAGTCCAGCCCCCCAGCTCCTATCCAGCCAGCACTCTCATCTGGACAAGCACTCCCATCTGGCCCACAGCTACCATCTGGACCAGAGAGAGGCTCCCTAAATCTGTCAGCTCTCACTGGACCAAGTACACTGATAAGACCAAGAACGAACCCAAGAGGAGATGGGCAGACGCCAAGGCAGAAGTACATACAACAAAATAAAGAGCAATACAGCATCACCAGAACCTAGCCCTTCTCCAACAGCTAGACCTGAACATTCACATAATGGAATAATAAGAAGAAAACAACCTTATAAGTAACATCATGAAGAGGCTAGAGCCTTATATAGAAGAAATCAAAAATAAAGTAGAGGAACAGACCCAAAAAAATGGGAAGAACGCTATAAAAAACTAGAGGAAAGGTCAATTAAAGCAGAAGAAAACAATAAATCCTTGAATGAAAATCATGAAAAAGCAAGGGAGACAATCCAAGACCTGAAGAGGGAAATAGAAAAAATGAAGAAAACACTAGCAGAAGGAATGCTGGAAATAGAAAATCTGAGTAAACAAAAAGTAACTTCAGATACAAGTATAAACAACAGAATGCAAGAGATGGAAGAGAGGATCTCTGGTGTTGAAGATACGTTAGAAGAAATAGGTTCATCAGTCAAAGTAAACACTAAAACCAACAGTGTCATGACCCAAAATATCCAAAAAATTTGGGACACCATGAAAAGACCAAACCTATGAATAATAGGGATAGAGGAAGGAGAAGAATGCCAACTCAAAGGCACAGAAAATATATTTAACAAGATCATAGAAGAAAACTTACCCAAATTAAAGAAGGAAATGCCTATTAAGATACAAGAAGCCTATAGAACACCAAACAGACTAGACCCCCCAAAAAAGTCCCCTCGCCACATAATAATTAAACAACAAAACGAACAGAATAAAGAAAGAATATTAAGGGCAGCAAAGGAAAAAGGCCAAGTGACTTATAAAGGCAAACCCATCAGAATAACACCTGATTTCTCAATGGAGACTTTGAAAGCCAGAAGGACCTGGACAGATATAATGCAGACACTAAGAGACCATGGAGGCCAGCCCAGACTAATGTACCCAGCAAAACTTTCAATCATCATAGATGGAGTGAACAAGACCTTCCAAGACAAAACCAGATTTAAACAATACTTATCCACAAACCCAGCCCTACAGAAAGCACTAGAAGGAAAATTCCAACCTAAGGAAGGCAGATACACCCTCAAAAACACAGGCAATAGATAACACCACAGTAGTAAACCCCAAAGAAGAGAAGTACACACACACTACCACCAAAAAATAAAAATAACAACAGGAACAAACAATCACTGGTCATTAATATCCCTTAATATCAATGGACTTACTTCACCTATAAAAAGACACAAACTAACAGAATGGATATGAAAACAGGACCCATCTTTCTGCTGCATACAAGAAACACACCTCAAATTCAAAGACAGACACCTCCTAAGAATAAAAGGCTCGGAAAAGACTTTCCAATAAAATGGTCTTATGAAGCAAGCTGGTGTAGCCATCCTAATATCCAGAAAAATAGACTTCAAACTAGAGTGAATCAAAAGAGATGATGAAGGACATTACATACTCATCGCAGAAAAGATCCACCAAGATGAAGTCTCAATTCTGAACATTTATGCCCCAAACACAAGGGCACCCACATATGTAAAAGAAACATTACTAAAGCTCAAATCACATATAAAACCCCACACATTAATAGTGGGAAACTTCAACACCCCACTTTCACCTCTGGACAGATCAGCCAAATTGAAACTTAACAGAGACATAATGGTCTTAACTGATGTTATGGCTCAAATGGACTTAATCGATATCTAGAGAACATTCCACCCAAACAAAAAAGAATATACCTTCTTCTCAGCACCCCATGGAACCTTCTCTAAAATCAACCACATACTTGGCCACAAAGCAAATCTCAACAGATACAAAACAATTGGAATAACCTCCTGTGTTCTATCAGACCAACATGGCTTAAAGTTAGATTTCAACAACAGAAAAAATACAGAAATCCTACAATCTCATGGAAACTGAATAATGCTCAACTGAATAACCAATGGGTTAAGGAAGAAATAAAGAAAGAAATTAAAGACTATCTAGAGATAAATGAAAATGAATACACCACATACCCAAACTTATGGGATACTATGAAAGCAGTGCTAAGAGGGAAATTCATAGCACTGAATGCCCACATAAAGAAGCTGGAGAAATCTCATGCTAGTGACTTGACAGCACACCTGAAAGCCCTTGAACAGGAAGAAGCAAAGTCTCCCAAGAGGAACAGACGCCAGGAAATTATCAAGTTGAGAGCTGAAATTAATAAAATAGAAATAAAGAGAACAATACAAAGGATTAATGAAACAAAGAGTTGGCTCTTTGAGAAAATCAACAAGATAGACAAGCCCTTATCCAAACTAACCAAAAGACAGAGAGAGAGCATCCAAATTAACAAAATCAGAAATGAAAAGGGGGACATAACAACAGACAATGAGGAAATCCAGAGAATCATCAGGTCATACTTCAAAAACCTCTACTCCACAAAACTGGAAAATCTAAAAGAAATGGATAATTTTCTGGATAGGTACCACATACCTAAGTTAAATCAAGACCAGCTAAACCATTTAAATAGTCCAATAACCCCTAAGGAAATAGAATCAGTCATTAAAAGTCTCCCAACCAAAAAAAGCCCTGGACCAGATGGTTTCACTGCAGAATTCTACCAGATCTTCAAAGAAGACTTAATACCAATACTCTTTAAATTGTTCCACACAATAGAAGCAGAAGGTATATTACCAAACTCCTTCTATGAGGCTACAATTACCCTGATTCCTAAACCAAACAAAGATGCAACAAAGAAAAAGAACTACAGACTGATCGCCCTCATGAACATTGATGCAAAATTACTCAATAAAATTCTGGCGAACAGACTCCAAGAACACATCAAAGTAATTATCCACCATGATCAAGTAGGTTTCATCCCAGGGATGCAAGGGTGGTTCAACATATGAAAGTCCGTCAATGTAATACACCATATAAACAAACTCAAAGAAAAAATACTACATGATCATCTCACTAGATGTAGAAAAGGCATTTGACAAAATCCAACACCCCTTCATGATAAAGTTCTAGGAGCGATCAGGAATACAGGGAACATACCTAAACATAATAAAGGCAATCTACAGCAAGCCAACAACCAACATCAAATTAAATGGAGAGAAACCCAAAGCAATACCACTAAACTCAGGAACAAGGCAAGGTTGTCCCCTCTCCCCACACTTATTCAATATACTTGAAGTTCTAGCCAGAGCTATAAGACAACATAAAGAGATTAAGGGGATATAAATTGGAAAGGAAGAAGTCAAGCTTTCCCTATTTGCAGATGACATGATAGTATACATGAGTGACCCCAAAAATTCAACCAAGGAACTGATACAGCTAATAAAAACCTTCAGCAACATAGCAGGATACAAGATCAACTCAAAAAAAAAAAAAATCAGTAGCCCTCCTATATACAATAGACAAACAGGCTGAGAAGGAAATCAGAGATACATCACCCTTTACAATAGCCACAAATGATATAAAATACCTTGGGGTTACTCTAACTAAGCATGTGAAGAACCTATATGATAAGAACTTTAAGTCCCTGAAAAAAGAAATTGAAGAAGATGTCAGAAAATGGAAAGATCTCCCATGCTCATGGATAGGCAGGATTAACATAGTAAAAATGGCGATCTTACCAAAAGCAATATACAGATTCAACTCAATCCCCATCTAATTACAAACACAATTCTTCACAGATCTGGAAAGAATCATACTCAACTTCATATGGAAAAACAAAAAACACAGGATAGCCAAAAGAATCCTGTACAATAAAACAACCTCTGGAGGAATCACAATCCCCGACATAGAGCTCTAGTATAGAGCTACAGCAATAAAAACAGCTTGGTACTGGCATAAAAACCACATGTGGACCAATAGAATCGAATTGAATACTCTGATATTAACCGGCACACATAAGAATATATAATTTTTGACAAAGAAGCAAAAATGTACAATGGAAAAAAGAAAGCATCTTCAACAAATGGTACTAGCATAACTGGATGTCAATGTGTAGAAGGCTGCAAATAGATCCATATCTGTCACCATGCACAAAACTTAAGTCCAAGTGGATCAAAGACCTCAACATAAATCCAGTTACTCTGAACCTGATAGAAGAGAAAGTAGGAAGTACTCTTGAATGCATTGGCACCGGAGATCACTTTCTAAATATAACACCAGTAGCACAGACACTGAGAGAAACAATCAATCAATGGGACCTGTTGAAACTGAGAAGCTCTTTTAGAGCAAAGGGCATGGCCAACAAGACAAAGCAACAGCCTACAGAATGGGAAAAGGTCTTCACCAACCCTACATCTGACAGAGTGCTGATATCCAGAATATATAAAGAACTCAAGAAATTAGACATCAAAATGCCCAACAGTCCAATTAAGAAATGGGCTATAGAACTAAACAGAGAATTCTCCACAGAGGAAGTTCAAATGGCTGAAAGACATTTAAGGAATTGCTCAACATCCCTAATTTCCTGGGAAATGCAAATCAAAACGACTCTGAGATATCGCCTTACACCTGTCAGAATGGCTAAGTTCAAAAACACAGAAGACAGCTTATGCTGGAGAGGAAGTGGAGCAAGGGGAACTCTCCTCCACTACTGTTGGGAATGCAAGCTTGTACAGCCACTTTGGAAATCAATATGGCGCTTCCTTAGAAAATTGGGAATCCATCTCCCCCAAGACCCAGCTATAGCACTCTTGGGCATATACCCAAGGAATGCTCAATCATACCACAAGGGCATTTGCTCAGTTATGTTCATATCAGCATTGTTTGTAATAGCCAGAACCTGGACACAACCTAGATGCCCTTCAACTGAAGAATGGATAAAGAAAATATGGTACATATACACAATGAAAAACAATGACATCATGAGGTTTGCAGGCAAATGGATGGATCTAGAAAAAAATCATCCTGAGTTAGGTAACCCAGACTCAGAAGGACAAACTTGGTATGTACTCACTCATAGGAGGATACTAGATGCAAAACAAAGATGACTAGACTGCTACACAACTCCAGGGAGGCTACCTAGAAAACGGGACCCTAGGAAAGACCCAGGGATCACCCAATGACAGAGAAATGGATGAGATCTACATGAACAACCTGGACGACAGTGGGGGTAATGAAGGGCAAGATTTGAGGGAAAGAAAGCTTAGAGGAGCAGGAGATCCCAGCTGGATCAAGAACAGAAAGGGAGAACACGGAATAATAGACCATGATAAATGAAGACCACATGAGAACAGGAATAGGCAGAGTGCTCGAGAGGTCCCCAGAAATCCACAATGATATATCCTCTGTAGACTGCTGGCAATGGTCAAGAGAAAGCCTGATCTGACCTAGTCTGGTGATCAGATGACTAAACACCCTAACCATTGCCTTGGAATTCTCATCCAATAACTGATGGAAGTGGATGCAGAGATCCTCAGCCTGGCCCCAGGTGGAGCTCCAGGTGTCCAACTGTTGAGAAAGAGGAGGGACTGTAAGAGCGTGAATTGTTGCATCCAAGATTGCAAAAAGCACGGTGACAAATAGCCAATCGAACGAAAGCACATGAATTATGAACCAACGGCTGTGGAGGCCCCAGCTGGAGCAGGCTCTCTAGATAAGTGAGACAATTGAATAGCTTGATCGGTTTGGAGGCACCCAGGCTGTGGGACCAGGACCTGTCCTTAGTGTATGTGCTGGCTGTTTGGAACCTTGGGCTTACATAGGGACACATGCTCAGCCTGGAAGGAGGGGACAGGACCTGCCTGTACTGAATCCACCAGATTTAAATGAATCCCCATGGGTATCTTGGTCCTGGAGGACATGGGAATGGAAGGGAGGGCCTGGGGGAAAGGTGGGGGCGGGGGCGGGAGTGGGGAGGACAGGGGAACCCATGGCTGATGTATAAAATCAAAACACATAATAATAAATAAATAAATAAATAAAATTTAAAAAAAAAAAAAAAAAAAAAGCAAATGGGATCCCAGACTCCCATCCCGGGCATCCCCAAGGACAGGTAATCTGTAGACCAGCATCAGAACAAGTTACCCCACCCATCCTCATGGGAGGGGCAAGAGCTGGAGGGGTGGCCTAAGTACCAGAGGACCAGAGTCTAGCCAGCATTCATCAAGAGAAAAGGTGTTGTGGTATGCAGCTTGAGGACCCCCTGGGGTTCTGGCATGAGAAATATATCTCAGGCTACATTCGTGGGAAATGGTGAGTTTCAGAAAGGGAAAACTCACCAATCTGGTTAAGCAGTGTGTTGTTGTGTGGCGCAGTCCCAAGGGCTGGGCAAATGAAAAAAGTGGAGCGGGCAGTTGTAGGTCCAATAAACCACAGTACAGGGTTCCACATGCACAGCACTAGGAGAGCCTGCCTTGTCCTCACCCATCAAAGCCCCAGAGACCTAGCAGCATCCTCTCCATGCCCCCAACCACCCCCTGTTGCATTGGCAACTACCCCAGCTCTGCTTGCCCTGGAGGAGGAGGAGCAATTACTGGGCCCCTCCTGCATCTGAAAGAGGAGCTACCACAGGAACTGCCTGCACCTGCAGGAGGAGCCCCAGAGACCAGGCAGCAGCCTCCCCCACCCCTGAAAATCCTCCAAAGCATCAGGGATTACCAGAGCCACAGGCCCTACCTGGACCTAGAGGAAGAACAACCACCTAAGCCACAAGCCCCTTCTGCTCTGATTGGAGGCAGAGATGGATAGACAACTGTATAAGAATACATTCAGCAACATAAAGAGCAATATGGCATCACTGGAAACTAGTGGTCCTACAACAGCAAGATATGAACACCCTAACGTAGAAGAAGCAGAAGAAAATGACCTTTAAAATGAGTTTATGAAGATGATAGAAGACCTTAAAGAGGATTTGAAAGATTGCTTCAAAGAAGTAAAAGAAAACACAAACAAAAAAATTGGAAGAAATTGGTAAATCCCTTTAAAAAAAAAAAAAAGCCAAGAAAAAACAATCAAACAGATGGAGGAAACAGTTCAAGACTTGAAAATTGAAATAGAAGCAATAAAGAAAACACAATCCAAGGGAATTCTGGAAATGGAAAATCTGGGTAAATGATAAGGAACTACAGATACAAGCATAACCCAACAGAATCCAAGAGATGAAAGAGAGAATCTCAGGTATTAAAGATAAAATAAAGAAAATAGATTCATCAGTCAAAAAAAAAATGTTATAACTCAAAACTCCAGGAAATCTGGGACACCATGAAAATATAAAACCTAAAAATAATAGGGATAGAAGAAGAAGAATTCCAGTTCAAAGGCACAGAAAATACATTCAACAAAATCATAGAAGAAAACTTTCCCAACCTAAAGAAAGACATGCCTACGAAGGTACAAGAAGCTTACAGAACACCAAATAGACTAGACCAAAAAAAGTGCCCTTACCATATAATAATCAAAACACTAAACATACAGAATAAAGAATATAAGAGCAGCAAAGGAAAAAGGTCCAGTAACATATAAAAGCAAACCTGTCAGAATTACACCCAACTTTTCAATGGAGACTCTGGAAACCAGAAGGTCCTGGACAGATGTTCTGCAGACACTAAGAGACCATGGATGCCAGCCCAGACTACTAAACCCAGCAAAGCTTTCAATCATAGATGGAGAAAATACAGTATTTCATGACAAAACCAGTTTTAAACAATTCCTATCCACAAATCCAGCCCTACAGAAAGTGCTAGAAGGAAAACTCCAACCTAAGTTAGCTGCACCCAGGAAAACACAGGCAATCCCAAAGAAAGGAAACAAACACTGACAACAAAACCAAAATTGACAGGAATGAACAATCACTGGTCATTAATATCCCTTAATATCAATGAACTTAATTCACCTATAAAAAGACACAGGCTAACAGAATGGGTACAAACACAGGACCTATTTTTCTGCTGCATATGAGAAACACGCCACAATCTCAAAGACAGATATCACCTCAGAGTAAAGGGTTGGGAAAAGACTTTCTATCAAATGGACTTAAGAAGCAAGCTGGTGTAGCTATCCTAATATCTAACAAAATAGACTTCAAACTAAAATCAATCAAAAGAGATGGAGAAGGACATTTCATATTCATCACAGGAAAAATCCATCAAGATGAAGTCTCAATTCAAAACATCTATGCCCCAAATACAACAGCACCCACATTTGTAAAAGAAACATTACTAAAACTTAAATTACACATCAAACACTACACATTAATAATGGGAGACTTCAACACCCCACTCTCACTACTGGATATGTCTGCCAGTCAGAAACTTAACAGAGAAATAAAGGAACTGACACATGTCATGACTCAAATGGACTTCACAGACATCTATAGAACATTTCATCTATAGAACATTTTACCCAAACACAAAAGATTATACCTTCTCAACAACTCATGGAACTTTCTCTAAAATTTACCACATACTTGGTAACAAAGCAAACCTCACCAGATACACACACATACACACACACACACACACACACACACACACACACACACACACCAAAAAAAAAAAAAAATTAGAATAACCTCCTTATCTAATCAGATCACCATGGCTTAAAATTAGAATTCAACAACAACACTAATGGTAGAAAGCCTACAAACTCATGGAAATTGAACAATGCTCAACTGAATCACTACTGAGTCAAGGAAGAAATAAAGAAAAATTAAAGACTTCCTAGAGTTCAACAAAAATGAATGTACAACATACCCAAACTTATGGGACACTATGAAAACAGTGTTAAGAAGAAAATTCATAGCACTAAGTGCCCACATAAAGAGAAATCTCACACTAGTGACTTAACAGCACATCTGAAAGCTCTAGAACAAAAAGAAGCAAACTCACCGAGGAGGAGTAGAAGACAGGAAATAATCCAACTGAGGGCTGAAATCAATAAAATAGAAGCCAAGAGAATAATACAAAGGATCAATAAAACAAAGTGTTGGTTTTGGTTTTTTTTGTTGTTGTTGGTTTTGTTGTTGTTGTTGTTGTTGTTGTTGTTGTTGTTGTTTGTTTTTTTTTTGAGAAAACTAACAAGACAGACAAACCCTTATTCAAACTGACCAAAAGGAAGAGAGAGAGCATCCAAATTAACAAAATCAGAATTGAAAAGGGGGACATAACAAGAGACACTGAGGAAATCCAGAGAATCATTAGGTCATACTTTGAAAACCTGTACTCCACAAAATTGGAAAATGTAAAAGAAATGGATAATTTTCTGGTTAAGTACCACATACCAAAATGAAATCAAGACCAGATCAACAATTTAAACAGAACTATAACCACTAGGGAAATAGAAGTAGTCATCATAAGTCTCCCAACAAAAACCAAAAACCAAAAACCAAAACCAAACCAAAACAAAACAACAACAACAAAAAAAAAAAAAAAAAACAAGGGCCAGATGGGTTTCAGTGCAGAATTCTACCAGAATTTCAAAGAAGAGCTAATACCAATATTCCTCAAATTGTTCCACACAATAGAAACATAAGGAACACAAGGCTACAATTACCCTGATACCCAAACCACACAAAGAAATAGCATGGATAAAGAAAATGTGGTACATTTACACAATGGAATATTACACAGCAGTAAGAAAAACAATGGCATCATGAGATTTGTAGGCAAATGGATGGAACTAGAAAGATTCATCCTGAGTGAGGTAACCCAGATCCAGAAAGACAAACATGGTATGTACTCACTCTCAAATGGATATTAGACACAAAGCAAAGGATAGTCAGGCTATAATCCGTAACCCCACAGAGCTGGGTGGGGGGGAGAACCCTAAGAGGGACACACAAGGAGGGCCCCAGGAAGGGAAAATAGTTAAGATCTCCTGGGTAAACTGGGAGGGGAGGGTAGAAGGTAATGGATTGGGGATGGGAACAGGAGGGACTGAGATGGTCCAGTGGACAGAAGGTTGAATCGAGGGAACCATTACGGGGATAGGGAGAAACCTAGTGCTGGGAAATCCCCAGGAATCCACAAGGGTGACACCAGCTAAGACTCCTAGCAATGGTGGAGAGGGTGCCTGAACTAGCCTTCCCTATAATCAGATTAGTGAGTACCCTAATTGTCATCATAGAACCTACATCCTGTAACTGATGGAAGCAGATGCAGTCACCCACAACCAAGCACTGAGCTGAGCTCCTAGACTTCAGTGGAAGAGAGGGAGGAGGGATCCCAGGAGCAAGTGATGTCAAGGTCATTATGGGGAAAAACACAGAGACAGCTGTCCCCAGCCTGTCAGCTGGGGACATACATGGGACCAAACTAGGCCCTCTGAATGTGGGTGACAGTTATGTGGCAAGATATGTTTGTGGGACCAGGACTTATCCCTGGTGCATGAAATGGCTTTTTGGAACACATTCCCTAGGGTGGAATACCTTGTTCAACCTTGACACAGAGCGAGGGCCTTGGTCCTGCCTCAACTTAGTATACCAGATCTTGTTGATTCCCCAAAGGAGGCCTTACTCTCTCTGAGGAGTGGATGGAGGGTGTAATGGGGAAATGTGGGAGGGCAGGAGAAGGGGAGGGAGGGGGAACTGGGATTGGTATATAAAATGAAAAAAAAAAAACTTTTTAAAAATAAATTTTAAAAAAAGAAAAAGAAAAAAGAAGCTATGCAATATTTTCCCTCTGAACCTGTTGGGGGATTTCCTACATAGCTGCAGCTGGTTTGATTCCAGAGTGTTAGCACCTAGCCTTGATCTGCCTTTTGTGATTGCTGCCTTTTGTCTCCAGTACCTTCTGTTTGAAGTCTGCAAGTTTCCTAGGGGTTCAAAGCCTATGCAAAACTTGGTTGGGGGTCAGCCCTGGAAAACCCCCAGTATCCCTTAACTGAGCATTTGCATTTGGCACTGTCCCTTTGAGGAGCTTAGATAAGAGGTTTTGGGATATGGAAATTAACCTGCTAAAGGTGTAAAATGGATAACAATAAAAAAGACCTTTGCTAAGTGGCAGAGTCCAGGAGAGACTGATCAGCTGGAAAGGCTAAAAATTTCATCCTTAGAGTGCTTTTTTTCCCCACATGGACATGCATGAACCCATACCCAGTATACAACAGAGTCTCATTTATTTCACATACCATGATGATGTCAAGTCAGTCTGTTTCCCTGCAAACATGATTGTGTTCTTCTGTGTAGCTGAATAAAACTCTGCTGAGGAGTGTGCAGGCTAGTTCCATGCCTTTGCTATTGTGAATAGTATCACCATCAACACACATGTGCAGGTATCTCTGTTGTGTGGTTAGTTAGATTTTTTTTTATAGTGTATACCCAGCAATGCTACAGCTAGATCAGTGTTAGTTCTACTTTTCATTTCTTGAGGGCCTCCATGCTGTCTTCCATAGAGGTTACAATAATTTACAATGTATAAAAGTCTTTTCTAGGGGGCTGGGGAGATGGCTCAGCGGTTAAGAGCACTGGTTGTTCTTCCAGAGGTCCTGAGTTCAATTCCCAGCAACCGCATGGTGGCTCACAACCATCTGTAAATAAATCAATAAATCTTTTTAAAAAATGTTTTAAAAAAAAGTCTTTTCCCACATAAACCACACTCCCTACCCCAACTCACACATACTTGTCAATGTAACTTAACTGTTTTCTTCATGATATGGCCATTTTTTCTGGGGTTCAATTAAACACCAGTATACGGTTTACAATTTCTTTAAGTACTAAGAAGTTTGAACATTTTTCACATATTTTCTGACCATGTGTGTTATTTGTGGCACTCTTACCCTGCCAGGAAAAGTCACGAAACACGACAGAATCCACTAACAAGAATTTTATTAAGATAAGGGAGAGGGGAGAGGGAGAGATATGCACAGGCCTGTGGGAAGACACGGGAGTGAAGGGGAACCGGGAATCCTGGCGCCTGCTTATAAAAGCTGGGCCACGCCTGCGCACACAGGCCCATGTGTGCATAGATCACATGGTTGTGCTTCGTGCTTTACACAACCCCGCAATAGCCACAGGGTCCTGGTCATGCAAGACGTTTTGACCCAGAAATGACTAGGCGGAAGGGACTAGGTCCCATTGGGCATTTGCGACCATGCCCAACTGTGGGGGCGTGTTGTGAATCCTTATCAATGTGTACTTCCTTTGATAACTGTTATTCATTTATCCATTTCCTGACTAGATGAATCGCTGTGGCAGTTGTTTGGGGTTTTATTTTTTGAGTTCTCTATATATTCTAGATATCAATTCTCTTTCAGTAGAATTGCTAACAGTTTTTTCTCCCATTCTATAGGCTGTTTCTTAACTCTGTTAACTGTTTCCTTTGCTATCCTGGACCTTTCTAATGGGATCCAAGTCTATTTGCTATTATTTCCTGAGCTATGTGAATCTTCAGTAACTTATTGCTTATCTTCAAGTATTTTTTTTTATATTTTTCCTCTTGTAGTTTCAAAGCATCAGGCCTAACCTTGACATTTTCCATACCCTTTGAATTGATTTTGCATGGGGTGAGATACAGAGATTCACTGTCCAGCTTTTACATGTTTATTTTGAGAGCAATGTTATAACAGACAATTAAGAGTAAAAGTAATTTAACTATTTATCTAATTTACATGGACATTATAAAAGTTTTGTATTTAATAAGTTAAAAGCAATTATCAGTATCTTGAAACCTCCTCAAATTATGTTTCCAAGCTAAAGTAATACTTTACATAGATATTTATTAAAATTTGAACAAAATAGTGCATTCAAATTTTAAATTATAATCAATATGAATCTAGTACTCATTTATCAACTTACAGAATCATAGATAAGAATTATTATTTAGATATTAATACATATGATATATTTACCTGTATACCCATGTTTATGACTCTGTTGTTCTGTCTCTCTGATCTTCCAGCATTCACCCCAATACCTGGCTCAGGTTTGTTTTTATTAATAAGAATCTTTAAGATTCCTACTACATCTGAAGACCCAGATGGGACCATGGAGGCAGCGGCTGTTGCTCCGAGTTGCTGGCTTCTTCTCATCATGTTGGTGACTGCGGTGATGCTGCTACCTAGGATAAAGGGTTTACTACTGCTTGTTCAGAGAAGTATTGCCAGGACCATCGTGTTATAAGAAAGCCTCGGCAAAGGTCATTTTGGAAAAGTTCGGCAAAGTTCGGCAAGACAAATGGTGGGGAGAAATTGCTGTGAAGATTTTCTCTACTAGCGAAGAACATTCATGGTTCCAAGAAAGAGACATTTACTATATTGTGTTTGCTCCAAACCACAGAGGAGGGAAAAAAATGTCCGCAGGGAACCATGACCATGCCTAACAGTGACTTTGAAATCTTCAAAAAGATGACAGGATCCCACAACAATGATTCCATATGGACTATGGTAAAGCCTTTAAGCTGACTAACACCACCAAAAGATTGACTTTGGACTACAAACTGCTTAGGACAATTTCGAGATGGCTAGCTGAGATGATCCAGCCTGACAGACTACTTGAACAAGGACTTGAAACAAGCCCTGCATTTTCCCATTATACAGAGACTGGACAAATGATACAGGACTTGACAATTAACCCCAAAATTTTCTTTTCAAGAATTCCCTAAAGATGTCTTCACCCCCAGAAAGCAGAAAGTAATTTTAAGGAAAACAACATCTACATTCCCAAGATGTGGGATGGGAGGTTTTTGGGTTGTTTAATGAGTTTTTGAATCTATTCTGAGAAAAAAAGATGAAGAAATAATAGGGTAAATGGGTAGATGATTGAATCTACTGTAAAAAGAAAAAGGAGACAATATAAAAATGACAAAAGGTAGATTACTGAATCTATTATGAAAAGAAAAAATACTTTTAAAAAGGAACTACTTGTTTTAAATAGGGTAAGTAATGAAATTTTTTTGTCTGAATTTGTCAAATGTTAATGGGCTGGACATTGTTATATATTAATGGAGATTTTTGTCTGAATCTGTCAAATGGACTAATGGATAGTTTTTCTTGTATTAGTTACAAGCTTT